>NC_045426.1:530755317-530822817 GCF_902635505.1 Sarcophilus harrisii | reverse complement strand
ATACTGAAGAGACTTCAAATTGATCTGCCTACCACAAGTCTCTCTTAACTCCATTTCATTGTCCATTCAGATTCCAAAGTGACTTTTCTTAAATACTGGTCCTACTATATTACCCCCTTACACAACAAAATTCATTGGCTTACTATAACTTCAAGGATAGAACACAAAACCTTCTGTTTGGTGCTCAAAATTCTTCATAACCTACATCTCCCACTTTTCCTGTCTTGTTATGTTATATCTTCTTTCCCCATTTACTTTTTTTTTTAATAGCCTTTTATTTACAGGATATATACATGGGTAACTTTACAGCATTGACAATTGCCAAACCTTTTGTTCCAATTCTTCCCTTCCTTCCCCCCACCCCCTCCCCTAGATGGCAGGATGACCAATGTTAAATATATTAAAGTATAAATTAAATACACAATAAGTATACATGACCAAACCGTTATTTTGCTGTACAAAAAGAATCAGACTCTGAAATATTGTACAATTAGCGTGTGAAGGAAATCCAAAATGGAGTCAGGCAAAAATATAGGGAATGGGAATTCAATATAATGGTTCGTAGTCATTGACCAGAGTTCTTTTGCTGGGTGGAGCTGGTTCAGTTCATTACTGTTCCATTGGAAATGATTTGGTTGATCTCATTGCTGAGGGTGGCCAGGTCCATCAGAACTGGTCATCATATAGTATTGTTGTTGAAGTATATATAATGATCTCCTGGCCCTGCTTGTTTAACTCAGCATTGGTTCGTGTAAATTTCTCCAGGATTTTCTGAAATCATCCTGTTGGTCATTTCTTACCGAACAATAATATTCCATAATATTCATATACCACAATTTATTCAGCCATTCTCCAATTGATGGGCATCCACTCAGTTTCCAGTTTCTGGCCACTACAAAGAGGGCTGCCACAAACATTTGTGCACATACAGGTCCCTTTTTCTTCTTTATGATCTCTTTGGGATATAAGCCAAGTAGTAACACTGCTGGATCAAAGGGTATGCACAGTTTGATAACTTTTTGAGCATAGTTCCAAAGTGCTATCCAGAATGGCTGGATGTGTTCACAATTCCACCAACAATGTATTAGTGTCCCTGTTTTCCCACATCCCCTCCAACATTCTGCATTATCTTTCCCTTTCATTGTAGCCAGTCTGACAGGTGTGTAGTGGTATCTCAGAGTTGTCTTAATTTGCATTTCTCTGATTAAGAATGACTTGGAGCATCTTTTCATATAGCTAGAAATAGTTTCAATTTCTTCATCTGAGAATTGTCTGTTCATATCCTTTGACCATTTATCGATTAGAGAATGACTTGATTTCTTATAAATTAGAGTCAATTCTCTATATATTTTAGAAATGAATCCTTTATAAGAATCTTTGACTTTAAAAAAATTTTTTCCCAGTTTATTGCTTCCCTTCTAATCTTGTCTGCATTAGTTTTGTTTGTACAAAAACTTTTCAGTTTGGTATAATTGAAATTTTCTATTTTGTGATCAGTAATGATCTCTAGTTCTTTGTACCTCAATAATAGTCAACAAGCATTTATTAGGAAATTACTATCAGTCAAGTAATTTGTTAAGTGAACATTTTAAAAACATAAAAAAGCACAATATCTGTCATCAGAGAACTGATTTTAATGTTAACTAGTCACTAAGCATTAAAGCACCTAATATGTGCTATGTGCTGAAAATAGACAAAAGAAAATTCTTGTCCTTGAGAAACTCACAATGTGGAATGACATGCAAACAAAATATGTGTAGGACCAACAGGAAATAAATAACAGAGGGAAGACTCTAGAATGAAAAAGGATTGGGAAATACTTCCTGTATAAAATAGGCTTTTAGCTGGAAACTGAAAGCAGACAGGGAAGATAGGGAGGCAGATTTAATGAAGAGTGTCTCCCAGGCATGGAGGACAACTGGGAAATATACCTAGATTTATTTGTACAAAAACTTTTCAATTTGATATAATCAAAATTTTCTGTTTTGTGATCAGTAATGATTTCTAGTTCTTCTTTGGTCATAAATTCCTTCCTCTTCCACAGGTCTGAGAGGTAAACTATCCTGCATTTCCCCATGTACTTTTAAAAGAAATAATACAGACATCCTTGTGCTTTTCCCATTCCATCCTTCATATCTAGGTATATTTCCCAGTTGTCCTCCATGCCTGGGAGACACTCTTCATTAAATCTGCCTCCCTATCTTCCCTGTCTGCTTTCAGTTTCCAGCTAAAAGCCTATTTTATACAGGAAGTATTTCCCAATCCTTTTTCATTCTAGAGTCTTCCCTCTGTTATTTATTTCCTGTTGGTCCTACACATATTTTGTTTGCATGTCATTCCACATTGTGAGTTTCTCAAGGACAAGAATTTTCTTTTGTCTATTTTCAGCACATAGCACATATTAGGTGCTTTAATGCTTAGTGACTAGTTAACATTAAAATCAGTTCTCTGATGACAGATATTGTGCTTTTTTATGTTTTTTAAAATGTTCACTTAACAAATTACTTGACTGATAGTAATTTCCTAATAAATGTTTGTTGACTATTATTAAGGAAAATTGAATCTGACAGCAGTTAGTGGATAAACAACCTGGTCTGGAGCATATATAGCTGGGAGTCACTTGGCATGGGCAAGCATACCAGCAGGGGTGAAAGACAGCATATGGTATTCAATGGTTAATTTTACTAGCATTGAATTCATACTCAACTAGTCTTCCAGTGCTTTGGAGTATGATCTCCAGATGGCAAACAGAGGCCTATGGTAGGCCATATATCAGAGACGGGGCATAAAAGACATTGTCAGAGAAACATACAATGAGGGAAAAAATAATATGGACCAGAAAAGTACCAAGTAAAAGCTTTATCTAATGGACAATCTCTGTCTCTCTCTCAATCTGTGTGTGTGTGTGTGTGTGTGTGTGTGTGTGTGTGTATGTGTGTGTGTGTGTGTATTTGATATTCTTAAGTGTTGAAAAATTTGCTGAAAAGCCCTTCAGTTGTTTGGTAGATCTCTAATTGTCATTTTTTATATAACTTCACAGATAAGTCTCTCATAAGATGGATAGGCATTGATTCGTTATAAGCTTCATTGTTGAAAAATATAATCACATATATAAGACCTGAGTCACCAAAATGCCCAAATATTCTCCTGATAAGAATACTTATATAGATAGTAATCATAGAAAAATAAAATCTCCTCTGCCCCCCAAAAATCAAATTATGGGCAAGCCTAACTAAAGGGCAATGGGGAGTTGTATAATGATGATAAATAGAATGGAATATATTAATGATGATTTGCAAAAAGAGGCATAAAAGATAATGAAAGGGATCTAGGATCAGAAATGGTAGCAGGTTGCTGATTTAGCATAAATGAAAAATAAACAGTGGGCAGCTTGGGTATTTTCTTTGTAGTAACTGAATGCTAAAGTATCAAAGACCTAAAGAAAAACCTCCAAAGCAGTGGATAGATTCTTTGTGGAAGATTTATTTGAGATTCTGGATAAAATTCAAGAATGATAAGAAGGCCTAAGTGAGATGCTACATGTATTATTTGAGGTGGAGGTGAGAGATTGAATAACAGCATGCTTATATAGGACTGAAGAATTAAAGAAAGCCTTCAAATGTCAGAAATGACTGAAAAATAGAATTTCTCAGAAAGTGATAAATTCACCATTACTAGAGGATGTTGAAGACAAAATATATGTTGAAGATAAAGTTAATGCATTATTTGGAATTTAGATTGATAATTTTTGCGATCTTTTGGAATTCTAAGGTCCTATGATATTTTGGCATATGCCCAGAATAGTATACCTAAAAGGAATTTTATTTTAGGGGTTAACTCAGAATTGCTCTTTGTTGTTTAGATATAAAAAATGCATTTTTTATATCTAAACAACAAAGAGCAATTCTGAGTCCTAAGCTCATGTATGAAATGTAAATGGATACACAATGAATAACATTTTGCCATATTACTGTGTTTTTAAAAACATAATTATTTTGAGTTACTATCACTTTAATTTTTGCCTTATATATTAAGTCAAAATAATATAAGAATATTTGAAATATTTAAGAGATGTTTTTCCTGAGTATTAATATTATGAAGCATAAAATAGAGAGACTTGTGTTCACTAAGGTTAGGTATTACTGTTATGGAAGATGTCCACAGCAGAGTACAAATGTCCACAATCTCCTATTTGGGCAAGACATTGTTTTAATTACATCAAGTCCCAGATCATTGAAACACCTTCTAAGTGGGCTCCATAACAGAGTTTGGTTTTACTATTCATACTGAGGAAATAATAAAAAAAAAGTTGATGGAAAACAGCCTATTATCCATAAAAAGGACTATGATTTGCAGCTGAATGGAAATAGGTTAGTCCATAATGACAAATAAATAGATAGATATATAGATAGATCAATCTTGAACAAATACTATGTTTCTATAATTAATAATAAATGAACAGAAAAGAGAGAAGAATAGATTAGATTGCTCTTGTGAACTTGTGCAGTGTCTTTGTGATCCCAGGCTTCTCCTTGAAACAAAAGCTAATCTTTCCTCAAATGTAATATAATAGCCATGCTATGTGACTGAGGATCATAGAATACCAATTTCTAAAGAACTAAATTTAGGGATTAACTAAAGTTCAATGTAGATATTTGGAGTGGATTTGAGAAATCTTCAGCAAATAATCCTTGAAGACTTACAGAATAAGTAATTTAAAGAAAGAGTAACTTAAGGATATCATCAGAGAAATATATGCTCAGAAAAGAAGATGGATCAGGTGATTAGCATGAAGAATAACTAATGATTGTGGACAGATGCTCTTTCATTTCTGCACAATGTCATTAGAAGGAAGATCCTCAGCAAATTAATGGATCTTCATTGGAGGATATATGAGAATACTTTGACAAGAATTGTTTTTGTTGTTTATTCTTTGTTCTTGATGAAGAACAATGACATCACAATTGTGATGTCTTGACTAAAGACCTTAAAGGACAAGAATGAGAGTAAATAAGAAGGCTCAAGTGGATCATAATCTAAATTATTGGTTGGGAGTAATCACATTAATGATATCAAATAATACACTGAAATATCAAAGTAATATATACCCATATAATTAAACATCATCCTTATTAAAATATTTTCTCATATATAATTTATTAAAATATTTTAATATATACATGTATGTACAATTTATGACTATAAATATTAATCTGTCACTCAAAGCTGTAAGAAATAGTGAGTTTTTACAATTCACAAGCAGTCCCAGTGTGCCAAAAAAAAAAAAAAAAAAAAGCAACCATATGGACATGAGAGGGCAAGGTTAACAGATTGCAAACTCATCTGCTTCTCAGGAAGGCAAATGCATTCAGTTGGCACTGGGAAAAATTGCCATAAAGACAACATGTAAATATTTTATGAATCAGAAGCAAACCCCAACAATTCCAGCAACACACAAAACAGATGCTTAATTTATGTAATGGCAACCTGTGTCTTGTTACAGGTTGGCTCTGGTTTGTCATTCACATTCAATTTTAAACACTAACCTCTCAGAATCCATGTGCTAAAGCTTAACTAATCTGCTTTCTTTACCAAAGCATGCATAATATGCCTAAGTATTGCTAATTCAGCAGTGAAAAATAAATTACACTTTTAAGCCAAACAATTAACCCTCAACTTTGAATGTTGCTTGCGAGAGCAAATAGCTTCAAAGCATATTTCTCTGATTATTACAATTTCTGCTGCCTTCACTGGATAAAATAATATGAACAAATTCTCCTTAATCTATGATCACTTAATCTTCCATCTTCCATAACAGTAATACCTAACCTTAAATAACCTTAAAATAGTGATCATATTAAGGCTTATAAAATTGCTACAAATTACATGTAAGCACCTTGAAGGCAGGGAGTGAACATTATGAAACTAATTTATATTCACATAATATTTTTAAAGAGAAAGGAACCCACATGTGCAAAAATGTTTATAGCAGCCCATCTTGCAATGGCAAGGAACTAGAAACTGAGCGCATGCCCATCAGTTGGGGAATTGTTGAATAAGTTATAGCTTATAAATGTTATGTAATATTATAATTTTTTAAGAAACAATCAGCAGAATGATTTCAGAAAGGCCTGGAGAGACTTATATGAACTGATGTTAAGTGAAGTGAGTAGAACCAAGAGAACATTGTACACAATTCATACAAACTCATGAACAAGATTATGTGATGATCAACTCTGATGAACATGCCACTTTTCAACAATAAGGTGACTCAGGCCAATTCCAATAGACTTGTGAAGAAGAGAACCATCTGTAAATAGAAAGAGGCTTATAGACTGAATGTGGAATGTAAGATAGTCTTTTCACCTTTTTTTATTGTTGTTTGCTTGCTTTTTGTATTCCTTCTCAGGTTTCTCTTTTTAATCAGTTTTTTTTTTCTTGTGTAGTATGATAAATGTGGAAATATGTATAGAAGAACTGAACATTTTCAACATATATTGGATTTTTGCTTTCTAGGGGAAGAAGTAGCGGGAAATAGGAAGAAAATTTTGGAACACAAAGGTTTGTAAGGGTGAATGTTGAAAATTATCTTTGCATATATTTGAAAATAAAAAGCTATTATATATATATATATATATAAAATACTTTATAAAGCACTTTTCTTATAAACCCTCTCTCTGTAAGTGGAAAAAAATGAGATAGATTAGGAAGCTGATCTATGATTGCATTAGTTTAAGAAACTCTAGAAGAGGCAGGTGAATCTAATGATGCAGATTAACATCTTTTTTAAAAAAGTATAATCTTGGAGTTTTTTGAAGCACTAATAAATTGAAGAAAATAAAATTTAAAAATTAAAAAAATAAAAACTGATAAATCTCAGTCATATACCCTTTTTCTATCAGAAGTAGAAAATGAATCCAAGTCTTTGCAACCACATTGTGTTTCTGCTACTATTATCCACACTTTAAAAATGAAAAAGGTGAACTCAAAAAGAACACATAGCTAGTAAGTTATAGGCTCATGATTAGAATTTAGATTTACTCCAACTAACTTCAGTACTATTATTTAGCTAATTATTCATTATTGATCCATCTGTTCATTCTATATTCCTATTTATATGACCTGGCATCAGAAAACTTTCTTGTGGATATAAAGGTCCTGGAATCCAAGAGATTTTCTTGACATTAATAATAGAACAATAGTTTCACAAGCTTCTTGCTAATTCTCTTTAATCTTTATCTCCCATTTTATTGGAACCCCTGGAAATTTACCACTTGAAAACTTCCTCAAAAGGAGGTAACTTCAGTTTCCTACCAACCACTCAGACTATTAATTGAGCAAAAACAAAACAAAACAAAAACATAGAACAAATGCAAACCTAGTCTCATAGACAATTTTTATAGACACAGCTTCTGTTTTACAAAGGCTGAGTAGTTCTTTTTAAGGGGTATAGGAACCTGATGGTTTTCTTAATACCTGAAGCAGTATAGGCCTAACCCAGGTGGATTTGGCATAGAAAGTTTCAGTGAAATTCCCATTATGAGTGGGGCCACTTTTCTAATTTAGAATTACTGAATACCTTGAAGAATGCAAGATAAAGAGAACTAGTATTATATTTGAATTTTTCAAGTAGCTGTACCTCTTTTTTGTTTGTTTGTTTAAAGTTTATTATCAGTACAGTTATTCTTGTTGGATTTTTATGCAATACAGAGCTTTTGTTTATCAATGATCATTCCTTTTAAAAAAGGAGTGGTTTATGGCTCTAGCAAGTCATTGGTGAAAAGTACTATGTTAATGGGTATGGAGATTGGCAGAGGTTTCACTGGAAAATGTGTTCAATCTCCTGGAGATTAGAAAGGGAAATGAAATCCAAGTTTTGGTGAGGCAGAAAGCTTTAGGATTATTCCCATGATTCAATGCTGTAGGATACTAAAGAAAGTGAACTTTTTTAAACAAAGATTTTGAGTGTTAGCAGGAGAAATTTAAATAACCTATTAATTAATCACTCATACCATGGTGAATGAATGTTGGTTGATGTAGTTTTCAATCACATAGTTCCATTAGTTTGAAAATCTTACAGAGAATTTGCTTAGCTTAACCAATTACTCCCCAAATCACCCTTATGTCCATTTTTTCCAGTAGCTAAAATGGGGAGTCTGCATACAACAATGAGAATTTCTACAATGAGAAAGTCCTTCTGCAGTCAGTCCTTTGAACAAAGACTATAAAGTAAGGGGTGTTTTTTTTTAATATGATTGTGGTAAACTATATTTATGTGTCTCCATAACCTTCCTCTCCTGATCTCCTCTGTCTGTGACCAGGCATATTTTGGGTATAATATTTAGATTCTGCAATATTTAGAATGCAAGAACATGTATATGTGTGTATACCTGTATCTCTCTCTTTCTGCATCTCCCTTTATGGACTCAAAACTGATTGTTTATATTTATTCTCCTCTGGGATTACCTCATATCTAGTCTACTGTGTAGGTGGATCTACAGAAGGATCACCTGAATTCAGGTGATCCTTCACCTGGAGTTAGTGCTGTGTCCTAGGTGGAGATAGAATAAGAGGGCACACCCTTACCATCTCTATCTCCATCTCATCTAAAGGAACCTATTAGCAGTTCCTTTAACACCTGCAAGACACAACCTCCTGCCTCAGAGGCCAAGCCCCTTTTTACCTCCTGGGCCCATCCTACCAGCTGACATAGCATACATGACAATTCTCAGAGAAGGAGAAACATCACTAAAAGAAAGGAATACACCTTTTTTCTTGGAAGTATTTATTGTCTACACAAAAATTGATTATGCATGAAGTCATATAAACCTCACAATCAAAAGCAGAAAGATAGAAATAATAAATTCTTTCTTTTCAGACCACAATGAAATGAAAAAAAAATTTATATCAATAAAGGGACATGGAAAAATAACCTAAAAACCAATTGGAAATTAAATAATCAAATTCTGAAAAATGAGGGGTCTAACAACAGATCATAGAAATAATTCATAATTTCATTCAAGAGAATGTCAATAATGAGTCAAGATATAAAAACTTATAGGATGCAGCCAAAGTAGTTCTTAGGAGAAATTGTATATCTCTAAATAGCTATATGAATAAAATAGAGAAAGAGAAAATCAATGAATTACAGAATGAAACTAAAAAATCTAGGAAAAAAACAAATTTTAAAACTCCCAATTAAATACCAAATTAGAAATTCTGAAACCCCAAGGAGAGATTAATAAATTAGTAACTAAGAAAACAATTGAACTAATAAATAAAACTGAGTTGAGTTTATGAAAAACCAGCAAAATAGATAAACTTTTAGTTAATTTAATCAGAAAAAGGAAAGAAAGAAATCAACATCAAAAATGAAAAGGCTGAACTTACTATTAATTAAAAATAAATTAATACAATAATTAGGATCAATTTTAACCAATTATAACTAAAATGGATGACTATTTACAAAAATATAGTTTGCCCAGTACAACAGAAAAGGAAATAACTTACTTAAATAGTCCCATTTTAGAAAAAGAAATTGAATAAGTCATTAAAGAACTCCTTAAGAAAAAATCTCCAGGGACAGATTGATTCATGTATGAACTCTGGAGAAATATATTTAAGGCTAAGTATGATTGATCTAATCCTACTATAAGGTCTTAACTCAGTGGAAGTGATTTTCTAGTTTACATATATTTAGTACTTAGCATGGTGATGTAATAATTCTACAATTGATGTAATTGTAATGGAGTATTTAAATTAAGGACAAAGTATGCCACAGAGATTCCATCTTTGATCAGCCTCATGGTGGCTCTCTTACTTCCTGAACTTTGGGAGAAACTGGCTCAGACTGGAAGACTGAAGGAGACAATAAAGAATTTGAACTTTATCCCTGACTATTCTCATGGTGATTATTCTGCTGAAACCAAGGCTGGTCTGAAGGCCCTCCAGAAAATTAACCAGAACATTACAGATTCACAAGTGAATTCTACCAAACATTCAAAGAATAATTAAATCCAATACTACATAAACATTTGGAAAAAATAAGTAAAGAGTACTGCCAAATTCCTTCTATGACACAAATATGGAACTGATACATAAGTGAGCAAGAGCAGAGAAAGAAAAATACAGACCAATTTCCTTAATGAATATTTATGCAAACATTTTAAATAAAATGTTAGCACAGAGATTACAGCAAATTATCAGCAAAATAATACATTATGATCAAGTAGGATTAATACCAGGAATGCAGGATTGGTTCAATATAGGAAAAAACAATTATTATAGCTGACCATGTCAATAATAATACCAACAGAAATCATATAACTTCAATAGATGCAGAAAAAACTTTTGATAAAATACAGCACTTCTATTTCTATTAAATAAAAAACTGGAGAACAATGTGATACAAGGAGCTTTCCTTAAGCAGTATATCTAAAACCAACATCAAGTGTTATTTTCAATGGAGAGACACTGGATGTATCCCCAATAAAATCAGGGGTGAACCAAGGATTCCCATTATTACCACTATTATTCAACATTGTATTAGAAATGCTGGCTTTAGCAATAAGAAAAAGAAAAGAAATGAAAGAAATTAGAACAGGCAGCAAGGAAATAAATCTATCATTTTTTGCAGATGACATGATGATATACTTAGATAATACTAAAAAAAAAAATCATCCAACAATGTACTGGAAACAATTCATAGCTTTAACAAGCTGTTGAAAGATATAAAATAAACCCAAAGAAATCATCAGGACATATATATATATATATATATATATTTGACAAAGCCCATTAGGAAGAGATAAAAACAGAAATTCTTTTTTAAATTACTGAAGACAAAATATAATACCTAGGGATCTATCTGCCAAGATGATCCCCAAAACTATATGAAAACAATGATAAAAAAATACTTTTCACACAAATAAAGTCAGATATAAACAACTTGGAAAATATCAATTGATCATGTCCAATTATGCCTAAATTGGCCTACTTGTTCAGTGCCACACCAATCAAACTGACAAAATATTATTTTATAGACCTAGAAAAAATAATAACAAAATTAATCTGGAAGAACAAAAGGACAAGAATATCAAGGGAGTTAATGAATAAAAATCCAAAGGATTTAGCAGTATCACACCTAAAACTATATTATAAAGCAGCACTCATCAAAACCATTTGTTACTAGCTAAGAAATAGAATGATAGGTCAATGGAATAGATCAGATACACATGACACAACAATCAAGGCCTATAGCAATCTAATATTTGCTAAATGCTCAATCTTTGGCTTCCAGAATAAGAACTCAGTATGTGACAAAAATTGCTAGGAAAACTGGAAAATAATGTCAGAAACTCAGCATAGATCTATATCTCATACCCCTTACCAAAATAAAGTCAAAATGGATGCATGATTTGGGCATAAATGATGATAGCATAAACAAATTAAGAGAACAAGGGATAATTCACCTATCAGATCTTTGGAGAAGTAAAGAATATATGAACAAAAAAAAAAAAAAAAAAACTAGAGGACATTATGAAAGTAAAGCGAACTACTTACTTACTTACTTACATTACATTACTACTTACTTACATTAAACTAAAAAATATTTGCATAAACAAAACCAATAGAAACAAGATTAAAAGGGAAGTACGCACAAGGGAAAAATACATTTCTGGTAAAGGTCTCATTTCTAAAATATATAAAGAACTGTGTCAAATTTATGAGAATACAAGTCATTCCCCAACTGATAAGTAATCAAAAGATATGAACAATTTTTTCAGATGATGAAATTAAACCCATACATAGTTATATGAAAAAAATTCTCTAAATAACTACACTGAGGTACCACCTCACATCTCTCAGATTGGCTAAGATGACAGAAAAAAGATAATGATAAATGTTGGAAGGAATGTGGGAAAACTGGGACACCAAGGCATTGTTGGTGAAGTTGTGAAATAATCCAAACATTCTGCAGAGCAATCTGAAATTATGCACATATATAAGTGCTATAAAGCTGTCAATACTCTTTGCCCCAATAGTGCAGACTGACATATATATATATATATATATATATATATATATATACACACACACACACACACACACACATATTTCTTTTCAGATATGGCTAATGGAAAACTTGCATTATTAGGCATATTTGCAATGAATTTTGTTTTTCTGTCTGTGTCAATGACTGGAATAAAGGGAAATGGGAGAGAATTTGAAAATAAAAATAAAATAAAATAAAATAAAATAGAAAGAAAAGAAGATAAAATATCACATCAACAAAAGTTTACCTAAAAACTTACAAAACAAAAGTGTTGTGTGAAGTCTGAGGGTTGAAAATCATTATAAGCAAACACATAGAGGCCGAGTAATTTACTGTAAAACTTATAAAGGTACTTACAAATAAGAATTTTTTCCCCAATAATTTTTTCTGCTTGCTGAGACTTTTTATCTTATGTTCCAGCTTAGTTCTATACTAGGAAAAAGAGTTTATTATATCTTATGTGGATTGAATATTTAGAGTAAGCCTAATTCTTTAGGGAGGATCCTTGTACAACCAGATATCCTCCAGATTTATATTAATTTATTTATAAGGTTTTATAATTTCATTAAATATATACCAATTATAGGTACAAATTTTAATATTAATATTTTAATGAATTTTAAATTCTCTCACTCCTTCCTACTTTTCTACTTCCTTGAGAAGACAATTTGATATTCATTATACATGTGAAGTCATAACAAAACATTTTCATATTGTGTTGAAAAAGAAAATACAGGAAAAATAACAAAAAAAATTAGTAAAAAAAATATGCTTCAATCAGAGTCAGTCATTTCTGGTTTTAAAAAGATAGTAATATTCATCATGAAGTTTTTAGGATTGTTTTGGATTGTTATGTTGATTCACAGTAGTTATCTTTGACAGTTGATCATCCTTACAATATTGCAGTAACTGTGTAAAACATTCTCTTGGTTCTGCTCCCTTCACTTTGCTTGAGCTCATATAAGTCTTATTAATTTTTTTGAAACCATTCTGCTCATTATTTCCTATACCATGATCATATTCCATCATAACCTTATACCACTTCTTTGGCCATTTCCCAATTGATTGGCCTCCGTTTGATTTCCACTTCTTGCTACCATACAAAGACTGGCTTCTACTTTTATTTATTAATTTAATGGTTTTCTTTCATTCAACTTTATTAATGTTTCCTCTGAGTTTCAGGATTTCTATTTTGGTTAGTTCATTGGAGAATTTCGATTTGTTATTTTTCTAGTTTTTTAGCTGCATGTCTAATTCATTTATCTGTTCTCTTTTCCATTTTACTGATGTTTATATATAGGGAATTTTTAATTTTTAAAATGTAAATTTAAATATTAGTTATTAAGCTCCTTTAGAGAGAACTTTTACTATCTTCTGCTTCAGTTGCATCACACATATTTTAATATATTGTCACTCCTTTACATTTTTAAAAATAAAATCAAATCTCTGAAGTTTTGAGCTTAAATCATAGGTTTTAGTCCTTATAACCTTCTAAATTAGACTCATGGTTTTATTTTATTTGTTCTCAAAAAAAAAAGAAAAGGAACTTGATCTCTTTATTATTAGGACCTTTCTTTTCAATGACTTCACAATCTTGTGAGATTGAGTCAGAAATCTTAGCACTGATAATTTTCACTAGTATACAATAGCATAAAACCTTCATTATCATTGTAAAAAGACTGCTAGAAAATTTCTGACTAAAAATAATGAAATAGGGTTATTGAAATATAGCTTCTAGTTCTCCAACCACTTATCCTGTTTTGTTCATCAAAGAATACATTAAGTAAATATATGCATGTATGTATACAATACATATTTGTATATATAATATGCATTACATATTATATATACACTTGTATGTGTATATATATTTATTTATATATGCATACATACATATATGTGTATATTTGTTTGCTTGTTTATATTATAAAAAATGGATTAACACTTGGATTATTGATATACTAAAGACAAAGTGAGGAGGCTGCATAGTAAAGTAGCTGTACTCTCTTTGCTTAACTTATGGGAAAACATGAACAAGGTTTATACAGAATAAGTGGTCATGGTTGAGTTATTTTCTTCATCATTGAAAGAAATATCCCTATCAGTTAAATGACAGGTTGATTTAAGTATTTGAATTTTGGTTTATTGATGAGTGTTAAAGGTGAAAATCATTAATCATCTTCCTTGAAGAATGTTATATGTGAAACCCCTATCATTGAATTAATCAAATTTGTTTTAATTTTATTTTAGAAAGGAATATCTTTAACATCAAAGTATATGCTCTAGGAATGTTATTAGGAGAATAGACTAGTCTCCTGATATTGCCTGACACAAATTGACCTTTTTTTGTTCTCCTTTCAAATATGGTAAGGTAGTTGCCACAGCTAAAAAGGAAAAGCCTAAGCTGAAGAGTGTTGATTTCCATATTTGGCAGAGTCAGCCAACATAGGAAACCCAAAAACTTTTAGCTAGCTTGGCTTTTTGTGAAGGATATAGATAAGCAGAATGTAGTTCATAGATCTTTGAAGTAATTATTTCCTTTTTTCTTCCCATTTCAGAAATAATTGTGTTTTAGAATATATTTACAATTGTAAAATCTAAGACACCTAGAATTTTTGTCCTGAAACAATTGGAAAAGCATGAGCTTGAATTGTAAAGATCTGGATTCAAATCACAATTCTGTCAGTTACTGGCTTGGTGATTTTGGGTGGCCAACTTAATCTTCATAAGCTTCTCATTTCTCATTTTTTAAAAAGAAGATACTAATATATAACCTATCAATGTATCAGAATAGTAAGTGAGAAAAATTCTCTATAAATTCTAAAACATAATAATAATGGGTTGTATTTCCATTTAGTCCTGTATTACAGTAGGTCAGTAAAAGAAATGGTCCAGAGCTAATAAATAGAGGGTCTTCTTTATAGAATAGCAGAGAAGCTAGTGTCACTGTATCAATTGCAAAGGTGAAGAAGTATACCTATACGAACACTGGAAAAGTAGGAGACCAGATTGTGAATAGTTTTGAATGCCAAATGACATTTTGATGTGATCTAAATACTAGAAAGTCACTGATGTTTACTGAATAAGGGAGGTGATATAGTTGAATTCATGCTTTAGGAAAATAATTTTAGTGGCTGAATAGAGGATGGGTTATAAACACTTAAAGAGGCTGAGAGAAGAAAAAATTCAAATCTGAAAAGAAAATCTACAATAGTTGTTTCCATTTTTTCTTCTCTCAGCCTCTCTAAGTGTTTATAACCCATTCTCTATTCAGCCACTAAAATTATTTTCCTAAAGCATGAAATTCAACTATATCACCTCTTCAGATTTGAATATGAAAGTATGAAGACATATAGCATAACACTTAGCAGAATACATAATTTATAATGGGAGGCAACTAGATGGTGCACTGGATAAAGCGCTGGGCCAAGAGTCAGAGATATGAGTTCAAATCTGACTTTAGAACTTACTAGCTATGTAACGCTGGGCAAGTCACATCACCTTATTTGCTTTGATTTCCTCATCTGTAAAGTGAGTTGGAAAAAAATGGAAATTGCAGCATCTTTGTCAAGAAAACCTCAAATGGGATCACAAAGAGTTGGACACAACTAAAATAAATAAACAACAAGTAGAGGAAATCAGGAAATACCTCTGGTTGGAAGTGGCACTTGATTTGAACTTTAAAGAAGAGAGGGATTCTGGTAATGTTATTTGTTGTAACAAGTTTAGGGACAAAAATAATATGTACCCTTTCAAACATACTGAAATTCAGATGCTGTTCAAATTTCTAACCATACATATCCTATATTTTTATTGTGAATTTGTTATTAGGTATGAGTAAGATATAACAATATTCTCCCAAGATTCTGTTCTAGATCCTTCTCTTGTCATACTTTCTTCATTGGTCAGGTCAAAAACTCCCTTTGATTTAACTATCGCCTTTATTTAAATGGCTCACAAATCCATATATCCAGGACCATTGTGTCTCCTTAGTTTCAATTTCTGTTATTAATTGTTGATTGGATCTATCACACTAGATATTCTGAAAACATCTCAAACTCAACATATCAAAATGTGAACTCATTATCTTTCTCGTAAAGCCCTTAACTGTTCCTAATTTCACTATTTCTGTAAAAAGCAAAATAATCCTCAGATTCATATCTGTAGTGTTATCATCAATTTCTCATTCTTCTTACTATATTAATGAAATTACTTATGACATCTGTTTCTTTAGAAAAAGATCATTCTTATAACAATCCCTTAACAACCTTTTCTCTTCATTGACATACCTACCTATTTTAGTTCAGACCCCTATCACCTCTCAAATAGCCTCTTATTGATCCACCTTTTTCTAGTTTCTCACCACTCCTGTCAATTTTATACATTAAGGCCAAAGTAATAATCCTTAAATGCATATATGATTCTATGACTTCCCTATTGAATCAACTCTTGTTATTTACAGGATAACAGGGTTCCTGTCATCTATAGGATAAAATTTTAAATCTTCTGTTTAACTTAATGGAGTTATGTGGTACATTAAATGAATAAGCTTGGCATCAGAAAGACTATAGTTTAAATCCTCAACATTAGTATGAAATTGGGCAAATCACTTGATCTATCATAGACAGTTTCCAAAAGACTGGGAATGGAAAATTCCATCTGCATCTAGAGAGAGAAATATGGAGACTGAATGAGAATCAAAATACTTTTATCATCTTTTTTCTTGCTTTTTTTCCTCCTGCTTTTCCCTTTTGTTCAGATTTTGCTTTTACAAAATGACTAATAAGGAAAGATGTTTAAAATGATTGTATTGTACATGTATAACTTTACTGTCTTGCTTACTATCTTCGTGGCGGGGATTTAAGGGAGGTAAGGAAAAAATCTGGAACTCAAAATCTTACAAAATTGAATGCTAAAACTATCTTTAAGTGTAATTGGAAAAATAAAACACTAATGAATTTTTAAAAAGACAGCTTTGATTTAATAAACCATTTTGATGATTATCAACACCCAAATTAACTACAAGGGACATGTAAAGGAAGAAGTTGCATGTAGCCAGAGAAGGAAGTGATAAACATAAGTTTCCATAGAATGAGTATGTAAAACACACACACACACACACACACACACACACACACACACTTAGTCATCTGCGGGGGCAAAGTCAAGATGGAAGAGAAGAGACACAGATTTTTCTGAGCTGTCCCCATGTCCCACAAATTACCAGCAAATCCAGCCTCTGAACTGATTTTGAAGTGACATAACCCACAAATATTAGAATGTAACAAGTTTCTAGCAGAAGATAATTTGGAAGATCTCCAGAAAATGTCCTTTAATCAGTACAGAGGGAGGCATGCAGGCCAAGCACAGGTGCTAATATCAGTCAGTGCACAGGCTCAGGGTGGTATGGACTTTGTGAACAGTAGAATCTGGCAGGAGGAATCTACAGCAGTGTTGGCTACTCTGTCCTAGTTTCAAGCCAGTAGATCAGCAGATTAGCCATAAGACATCCAACACAAATACAAAAGGCAAATAGTGAGCCCTTAAACCCCAGAATTTTATGGGACCTGGCCATGCCCACCCAGCACCAAAAATTAGTCAGCCCTAACTCAGCACAGTCAATGCCAGCACAGGTTTGAGGAGGAAGCCTGGGCAATGTCTCTTTTGCCCTAAAAGCAGGCCTCAAACTTTATTTATTTTTTTTTATTTAATAGCCTTTTATTTACAATATATATGCATGGGTAACTTTACAGCATTAACAATTGCCAAAACTCTTGTTCCAATTTTTCACCTCTTACTCCCCCACCCCCTCCCCTAGATGGCAGGATGACCAGTAGATGTTAAATATATTAAAATATAAATTAGATACACAATAAGTATACCTGACCAAAACGTTATTTTGCTGTACAAAAAGAATCAGACTCTGAAATATTGTACAATTAGCTTGTGAAGGAAATCAAAAATGCAGGTGTGCATAAATATAGGGATTGGGAATTCAATGTAATGGTTTTTAGTCATCTCCCAGAGTTCTTTTTCTGGGTATAGCTAGTTCAGTTCATTACTGCTCCATTAGAAATGATTTGGTTGATCTCGTTGCTGAGGATGGCCAGGTCCATCAGAACTGGTCATCATATAGTATTGTTGTTGAAGTATAACGATCTCCTGGTCCTGCTCATTTCACTCAGCATCAGTTCGTGTAAGTCTCTCCAGGCCTTTCTGAAATTATCCTGTTGGTCATTTCTTACAGAACAGTAAAAGTCCATAATATTCATATACCACAATTTATTCATCCATTCTCCAACTGATGGACATCCATTCAGTTTCCAGTTTTTAGCCACTGCAAAAAGGGCTGCCACAAACATTCCTGCACATACAGGTCCCTTTCCCTTCTTTATAATCTCTTTGGGATATAATCCCAGTAGTAACACTGCTGGATCAAAGGTTATGCACAGTTTGATAACTTTTTGAGCATAGTTCCAAACTACTCTCCAAAATGGTTGGATTCGTTCACAACTCCACCAACAATGCATCAATGTCCCAGTTTTCCCACATCCCCTCCAACAATCATCATTATTTTTTCCTGTCATTTTAGCCAATCTGACAGGTGTGTAGTGGTATCTTAGAGTTGTCTTAATTTGCATTTCTCTGATTAATAATGACTTGGAGCATCTTTTCATATGACTAGAAATAGTTTCAGTTTCTTCATCTGAGAATTGTCTGTTCATATCCTTTGACCATTTTTCAATTGGAGAATGGCTTGATTTTTTATAAATTAGAGATAATTCTCTATATATTTTGGAAATGAAGGCCTCAAACTTTAAAAAAAATATGAGCAAAAATGCAAAAAAAGAACTCTGACTATGATAGTTTTATGGAGAAAGAGAAGATTTCAATCTCTGAGGATACTAAAAGCAGGTCCTCTCCAGATGAAACCCCAAACAGTGATGTAATGTGAATTGGTCACCATCTTACAAAGCTCTATTGGAAGAATTCAAAAAGCATCTTAAAAGATAGTTAAAAGAGAAATGTAGAAAAGAAATGAGTACTATGCAAGAGGGTTTGGAAGAAAGAAACAAATTATCAGAAGAAAACTCCTTACAAAATAGATTTGACAAAAATGGAAAAATAAAACAACTTCTTAAAAAAACAGAATTTGTGAAATGGAAAAAAATGCAATCAATAAAATACTTCATACAAAAGTTCAATTTGCCAAATACAGAAGGAAATAAAAAAGTGACAAAACCATTAAATAAAAATTAAAATTGAACAAATGGAACTGAATGAATCAATGAAACTTCAAGAATCAGTGAAAGAAAAACAAAAAAAAGCAAAAAAAAAAAAAAAAAATGAAAAGAAGAAGAAAATGTTTAACACCACATTGGAAAAACAACTGACCTGGAAAAGTGGATGTAGGAGAAACAATCTAAGGATAATTGGACTTCTTGAAAACTATGATGAAAAAAAGAGCTTAGATATTATCTTTCAGGAAATCATCAAGGAAAACTGCCTTGATATCCTAGAACCAGAGTTTAAAATAGCCAATAAAAGAATTTCAACAATGACATGAAAGAGACCTCAAAATGAAAACTCCAAATAATATTGTGGCAAAATTTCAAAATTATCAGACCAAGGAAAAAATATTGCAAGGAGCCAGAAAGAAACAATTTAAATACTGAGGAGCCACAATCAGCATTATCCAGGACCTAGCAGCTTTCACCTTAAATGATTGAATAGCCTGTAATCTGATATTCAGAAAGGTAAAGAAAGTTGGAATACAACCAAGAATACTATCTACTTAAACTGAGCATTATATTTCAGGGAAGAACATGGACATTTAGTGATGTAGGTGAATTTCATTTATTTCTTAATAAAAGACCAGAGCTAAATAAAAAAATTGACCTCCAAATACAGAACTCAAGAGAAGCATAAAAAGCTAAAAAGGAAAGAACTTTTGAGAGCTATATCTCTTTTATGGTTATACTTAGAGAGTAAAAGTATAATTTGATTTTACTGTGATAATATAAAAAAGAAACTTCAGGTGGAAATGGGACTTACTGGAAAAAGAGTAAAATCAAGGTAAAATGAGGAAAGTTATATTTCACAGAAAGGCAAAGAAGACATTAAAATTGAGGAAAAGAGTGAGGGCAGTGAACATTGTGTGAATTTTACTTTCATTAGAATTGTCTTAAAAAGAGCTTATGAGACAAATTTGGTTTCACAGAAAAACTTATCTCACCCTATAGGGATGTGGGAGGGGAAGGGGGAAAGGAAAATGGGAAGCTAATAAAAGGGAAAACAGAAGTAGTAGGGGAAAGGGTTAAGAAAGGAGGAGGGGTTGTTAAGGGGGAGGGCTACTGAGGGAAGTGATAGTCAAAAGCAAAATATTAGGGAGAAGGGAAATGGGAAAAGGAAAGAGAAAAACATAATTTTGGGTAAATAACATTACAGGAAATATAGAATTAGTCATTTTAATAGTGAATATGAATGGGATGAACTCTCCCATAAAATGGAAGCAGATAGCAGACTGGATTAAAAGCCAGAATCCTACAAAATGTTGTTTACGAGAAACACATTTAAAGCAGAGTGATACATTTAGAGTAAAGGGAAACAGCTGGAGTAGACTCTATTATGCTTTAGGTGAAGTAAAAAAAGAGCATGGGTAGCAATCCTGATCTCAAATCAAGTAAAAGCAAAAATAGATCTAATTAAAAGAGATAAGGAAGGAAACTATGTCTTACAAAAGGGTACCATAGATAAGGAAGTCATATCAATGCTAAACATCTATGCACCAAGTAGTAAAACATCTACATTCTTAAAAGAGAAGTTAAGAGAGCTGCAAGAAGAAATGGACAGCAAAATTATACTAGTAGGAGATCTTAGCTTTGCTCAGTCAGAACTAGATAAATCAAAATACAAAATAAATAAGAAAGAAGTTAAGAAGGTAAATAGAATTTTAGAAAAGTGAGGCATGGGGATAGATATAAGGCGGGGACCTGAAGTCAGCAGGACCTGTGTTCAAATCTGGCCTCAGACACTTAACACTTCCTAGCTGTGTGACCCTAGGTAAGTTACTTAACCCCAGTTGTCTCAAAGGAAAGTTAGGGATGATAGATCTTTGGAGAAATTGGAGACAGAAAGAAGTATACTTTTTTCTGGGAAGTTCATGGAAACTATGGGGGGGGCGTGAATTGACCATATATTAGGTCATAAAGACCTCTCAAAATCAAATGCAGAAAGGCAGAAATAATAAATGCATTTTTTCAGATCATGATATAATAAAAATCACATGGAATAAAAGGTCAGGGAAAAATAGACCAAAAATTAATTGGAAACTAAATAACCTATTCTAAAGAATGAATGGGTGAAACAACAAATCATAGATACAATCAATAACTTCATCCAAGTTAATGACAATAATGAGACAACATACCAAAATTTGTGAGATGAAGCCAAAGTTGTAACTAGGGGAAATTTTATATCTCTAGATGCTTACTTGCAAAAATTAGAGAAATAGAAGATAAATGAATTGGACTTGCAACTAAAAAAGCTAGAAAAAGAACAAATTAAAAATCCCCAATTAAATACCAAATTTGAAATTCTGAAAATAAAAGGGGAGATTAATAAAACTGAAAGTAAGAAAACTATTGAATTACTAAATAAAACTAAGAGTTGGTTTTATGGGAAAAAACAAAATAGATAAACATTTATTTAATTTGATTAGAAAAAATAAAGAAGAAAATCATTTGTTATTCCCAAAAGTGAAAAGGGAGAATTTTCCATCAAGGAAGAGAAAATTAGAGGAATAAATAGGATTTCTTTTGCCCAATTATATGTCAATAAATTTGATAGTCTAAGTGAAATGGAAGAATAGTTCCAATAAAATACATTGTCCAGGTAACCAGAAAAGGAAATAAATTATTAAAGTCACATTTTAAAAAAAGGAATAGAACAAACAGTGCTGATATCTAAAACAGGGAGAGCAAAAACAGAGAAAGAAAATTACAGACCAATTTCCCTAATGAGTATTGATGCAAAAATCTTAAATAAAATATTAGCAAAGAGATTACAGAAAGTCATGCCCTGTATAATACATTATGACCAAGTAGGATGTATACCAGGAATGCAGAGCTGGTCCAATATTAGGAAAACTATTAACATAATTAACTATATCACTAACCAAACTAACAAAAATCATATGATTATCTCAATAGATACAGATAAAGCATTTGATAAAATCCAACACCCATTCCTATTAAAAACTCTAGAGAAAATAGGAATAAATGGAGTTTTTCTTAAAATAATCAGAAGCATCAATTTAAAATAATTAGGAAGCATCATAAGTAATGGGGACAAACTGGAACCATTCATAATAAGATCAGAGTGAAACAAGGTTGCCCACTATGACAATTACTATTCAATATTGTATTAGAAATGCTAGCTTTGGCAATAAGAGAAGAAAAAGAGATTAAAAGAATTAGAGTAAATAATGAGGAAACCAAATTATTGCTCTTTGCAGATGATATGATGGTATCCTTATAGAATCTTAGAGAATCAAATAAAAAATGGTATAAATAATTCACAACTTTAGCAAAGTTGAAGGATACAAAATAAGTTCATAAATAATCAGCATTTTCATATATTACCAACAAAATCCAGCAACCAGAGTTATAAAGAGAAATTCCATTAAAAAAAACTGTCAATAATAAAAATTAAAAAAAAAAACTTACCAAGGCAAAATCAGGAAATATCAGCTACACAACTACAAAACACTTTCCACATAAAGTCAGATTTCATCAATTGGAAAAATATCAAGTGCTCATGGGTAGGTTGAGCAAATTACAATACTTCTTAAATTTATTTATTTAGTGCAATATCAATCAAACTCCCAAGAATTTATTTTACAGATGTAAAAATAATAATAACAAAGTTCATCTGAAAGAATAAAATGTCAACAATTTCAAGGGAATTAATGAAAAAAAAAATGCCAATGAAGGTAGGCCTAGTTGTGACAGACCTAAAAACTATATTATAAAGCAGCAGTCATCAAAACCATTTGGTAATAGCTAAGAAATAGAGTAGCCGATCAGTGGAACAGGTTAGGTTCACAGGACAAAATAGTCAATGACTACAGTAATCTAGTGTCTGACAAACTGAAAGACCTTAGCTTTTGGGAAAAGAACTCACTATTTGACAAAAACTGCTGGGAAAATTGGAAACTAGAATGGCAGAAACTAAGCACTGAAACACACCTAAGACCATAAACCAAGATAAGGTCAAAATGGATTCATGATTTAAACATAAAGAGTGATATTATAAGCAACTTAGAAGAATATAGGATAGTTTACCTCTCAGGTCTGTGAAGAAGGAAGGAATTTGTGACCAAACAAGAACTGAAACACATTATTGAACACCAGATAGATAATTTTGATTATTTAAATTAAAAAGTTTTTGGACAAACAAAACTAATACAGACAATATTAGAAGGGAAACAATTAACTGGCAAAACATTTTTACATTCAAGGGTTCAGATAAAGTCCTCATTTCTAAAATATATAGAGAGAATTGACTCAAATTTATCAGAATTCAAATCATTCTCCAATGGAAATGGTGAAAGAATATAAACAGACAATTTTTCAGATGAAGAAATTAAAAGCATTTTTAGTCATATGAAAAGGTGCTCTAAATCACTATTGATCAGAGAAATACAATTAAGACAACTCTGAGGTATCAGTACATACCTCTCAGATTCGCTGCAATAATAGGAAAAGATAATGATGAATGCTGGAGGGGATGTGGGGAAATTGGGACATTGATACATTGCTGGTAAAATTGTGAACTGATCCAACCATTCTGGAGAACAATTTGGAACTATGCGCAAAAGGTTATCAAACTGTGCATACTCTTTGATCCTGCAATATTTCTATGGGGTTTATGTCCCAAAGAGATCTTAAAGGAGGGAAAGGGACTGACCTGTGCAAAAATGTTTGTGGCAGCCCTTTTTGTAGTGGCAAGAAACTGGAAACTGAGTAGATGCCCATCAATTGGAGAATGGCTGAACAACTTATGGGATATGAATGTAATTGAATATTGTTTTATAAGAAATGATCAGCAGGATAATTTCAGAGAGGCCTGGAGAGACTTACATGTACTGATGCTAAGTGAAAGATCAGAACCAGGAGATCATTGACCACAGCAACAGAAAGATCTTAGGATTATCAGTTCTGTTGAACGTGGATCTTCTCAACAATGAGACAGTTCAGGCCAGTTCCAATGATTTTGTGATGATGAGAGCCATCTACATGCAGAGAGAGGACTGGGGGAACTGAATGTTGATCATAACATAGCATTTTCTTTTTTTCTTTTTTTTTTTTTTACATTTCAATTTTTTTTTTTATTTAATAGCCTTTTATTTACAGGTTATATGCATGGGTAACTTTACAGCATTAACAATTGCCAAAACTCTTGTTCCAATTTTTCACCTCTTACACCCCATCCCCTCCCCCAGATGGCAGGATGACCAGTAGATGTTAAATATATTAAAATATAAATTAGATACACAATAAGTATACATGACCAAACCGTTATTTTGCTGTACAAAAAGAATCAGACTCTGAAATATTGTACAATTAGCTTGTGAAGGAAATCAAAAATGTAGGTGGGCATAAATATAGGGATTGGGAATTCAATGTAATGGTTTTTAGTCATCTCCCAGAGTTCTTTCTCTGGGCATAGCTGGTTCAGTTCATTACTGCTCCATTGGAAATGATTTGGTTGATCTCATTGCTGAGGATGGCCAGGTCCATCAGAACTGGTCATCATATAGTATTGTTGTTGAAGTATATAATGATCTCCTGGTCCTGCTCATTTCACTCAGCATCAGTTCGTGTAAGTCTCTCCAGGCCTTTCTGAAATCATCCTGTTGGTCATTTCTTACAGAACAATAATATTCCATAATATTCATATACCACAATTTATTCAGCCATTCTCCAACTGATGGACATCCATTCAGTTTCCAGTTTCTAGCCACCATAACATAGCATTTTCACTTCTCTTGCTGCAGTTTGCTTGAATTTTATTTTCTTTCTCATTTTTTTTACTTTTTGATCTCATTTTTCTTTTGTAGCAAGATAATTATATAAATATGTATTTCTATTTGATTTACATATGCATTTACCCTGTTTAACATATATTGGATTACTTACCATGTAGGGGAGGGAGGGAAAGAGAGGGGAATTGGAACACAAGATTTTGTAAGGGTTAATAGTGAAAAATTATCTTTGCATATGTTTTGAAAATAAAATAATATATTTTTTAAAAAGCTGTCATCTCAAGAGTGAGAAGTGGGGAGGGAAGAAAAAATGGAGAAAGACAACTTACCTCGTAATTTTATGATGTTAAAAAAAATAGCAACTTGGATTAATTAATTTGCAGTTTTATGTATGATCACCTTTTTTATACTGTTAAAATTGCTTGGTTAATTCCATGAATTAAAAATAAAATATATAAAAATAAAATAAAAGAAATTCCTTGGAATCAAGAAAAAAAGAAAGCCCATGTTATCTTTTTAGAAACAGGCAGCCTTAGTCTCAGTTGAAATAAATAATTATTCCAAAATCTCAGCCAGCTGGTAAAAATTGCAAACGTTTATTTCTCCTTCCAAATTTAGCCCGGTTAGTTGAGGCCTATCTCTCTGCCTGGCTCCAAGAGATCTTGCAGCTTTGTCCTTGGCTTCTGCCTCTGCTTTCTTCAGCCTCCGACTCGTGGCTTCTCAATCTCCAGTCTGTGGGGAGTAGTCTTTTCTTCCAGAGTGTTCTGTCTCAGAACCCTGTTGATGTTTCGGAGAAATTATTTGTCCTTATATCTCAAGTTAATTGATTGATTGGATTTCAGAAAAGAGTGCAGGGATAGAGACAGTTATTATTTTCTTTAAAAGAAACCTAGGATCTCCTAATTATTAAATATAATGTTTTTTTCCAGAGAAGAAAATTACCACATTTATAGTAACCCAATTTGCAAATATAAGAATCATATTCAACCATTCTCTATCCTTCATACCTTCATGTACAATCATTTGCCACAGCTTGTGAAATTCACTTTTCACAATATCAGAGATATTTAAAATATTTATAACATTGCTATTTCTAAAGTTTTGACCTTTACACTTAACTACTCAAGAAATTTTAGTGATTATTATATTTGACATTTCAAGTCCTTCATAAACTGGTTTCATCTGTCTCCTGAAATTGTTTTTACTTTACTTCTCCTTGTATGCTTCAAAATTCAAACCAATGACTTAATTTATTCGCAATACAAACATGTTTTTCTCCTACCTCTGTATCTTTGCATTGGTTATTCCCCATCACAAACCATTAATCCACTCTTACAATACCTAGCTCTTGAATGATTCATTCAAGTGCTACATCCTTGACAAGTCCTTTCCTAATCTTATCACCAGTTGTTAGCACTCTCACCCCAATTACTTTGAATTCTGAATATTTTTACATTCACATATTTTTACACAAATTGTTCTGTCCTCATAAATACTTACATAATATAATCATGTTTTTATCTTTGTATCACAAACTACTTAGCACAGTAATTTGCATATAACAAATATGTAACACATTCTTGTTAAATTAAATTGGAAGAAAATAAGCAAATGTAGTCATCTATCAAGTGATAACAATTTAGCTTTTCAAGTTATATGAGTATTGTGATTTTCAATATTCTTAATGTTTATTTTTGAGAAAAAAGAACTGAACCTTAAAAATCTAGATACATCTTCCTGTAGTCTTTTTCTCCCTTCAGTGATCTGAAGGGAGAAGTGTATTGTGTGTGTGTGTGTGTATGTTTGCATGTGTGTGTGTGTCTATGTGTGAATGTGATATTTTATGGATATCCTAATTTTTCTTTTCTTTTTCTATTACTAAGTTAAATTGACCATTCCTAAAAATGTATGTCTCAGTGCAACTTTGTAGTCTATAATATTTTTGCCAAGAGATGAGGGGCATGTCTCATCATTTGTCTTCTGAAATTGTGATTATTCATTGCATTAATCAGACATATTTGTTTCATATTTGTTTTTCACATTATTGTAATAAGTAAAATATTCTACTAGATTTGCTAATTTCACTTTATAGTATAACAATTTTCCCCAATTTCTCTGAAGTTGTCACATGCATTATTTTTCATGGTAAATTAATTTTCCATTATATTCATATACTATTATTTGCTTGGCCATCCCCCAAATGATGTGCACTAATTTTGTTTCCAGTTCTTTACTGAAGCAAAAAGTGTAGTGAATATTATTTTTTCTATGCAAAAACTTTATTCAACAATTTACTAAGAGTTGATTGACATATAGAGGTGCAATACAGAAGCATAAAATTTTAAGATGCTTGCCAGTGTCATGCACTATTTCTTATTCTCATGTAACAAGGCTATAATTGAAAATAGAGACAATGAGGTAGCGTGAGGGGAAGATCTGAGTTCAAATCCTGTATTAGACACTTATTATCTTAGTAACTCGGGGCAAATAACCCTTCTTTGTCTCGGTTTTCTTAATATTTTTTAATCAATGAAATCACATATTTTTGAAGTATATGATCTACATGAAAATTGTAAAGTTCAAATAAGATATGTTTAACGCATTTGCATCACTTAAATTACACTGATACAGGTAAAAATAACAACAACAACAACTAGGTTTAGAGACTAGAGGATTTGAGTTTGAATCTCAACACTATTTGTTATGGCCCATGAAGACTTAGGAAATTCACTTATTATCTTGTGACTTACAGTCTTCATCCTAAATTAATTGTTTTGGATTTAATTGCCTCTAAAATGTGTGCACTAATATGTCTGAGGGTGAGAACTGCTTTTTTTTTACTTTTTTAACGTTTATTTTGTTTTCTGTTTGTGGAGGAATGTGGAGAACCTTAAAAATTTGAACCAATACACCATCTTTCCAAAATGCAATTGTGAATGATATTTTTAAACATATGTGAGAGTTCCAGGGTTGAGCCAAGATGGTGGCATGAAGCTAGGAAGCTGCTTGAGCTTTTCCAGTTCTCATTGAAAACTACATGAAACCAAACCTTTAAACAGAGGCTGATGGAATGAAACCATTCCAGTCCAAAATAGATTGAAAAAAACTTTAAGGTCAATCTCACTGGGGTGAACAGGGTGTTCAGTCCAAGTCAGACAGATTCTGGGAAAGCTGGTGAGAAGATTTTTTTCACAGCAAATCAGCAATGAGACCCTTGGTCCTGGCTCAGTAGAGAAGCAGATCAATGAGGCAGCCTTCACTCCAAGCTCAGAAGGCAAATTCTGGGAAACCAGACTGTTTCCTGAAAAGAACAGACAAAATTACCCCCTGCAAACACAAGGGCTCTTCATACTCAAAGCCAAGGCTCAGAGCTACACAGGAAGCTTGGGACAGTGTCCTCTTTACCCTGGGAAAAGAGCTCAACCATAAAAGTAAAAAAGAGGAAATACTAAAATAAAAGGAAAGAAAATGAGCAATGAAAAAAAAAAAAAAAAAAAAAAAGAAGAAGAAGAACTTTGAACATAGAAAGCTACAATGATGACAGGGCAGACCAAAACATAAAATCACACTAGGACAGAAAGCCCATAGAAGAAATCTCTTAGAGTGATATGAATTGGCCTCAAGACCAAAGAGGCTTCTTGCTAGTGCTCATAAGAAAACTTTAAAAAGCAAATGAGAGAGGCAGAAGAAAAAATAAGAAAAAAAAATGAGAGGTGTGCATGACAGAGTCAACAGCTTGTAAAAAGAAGGAAAAAAAATTGCCTGAAGAAAACAACTCCTTAAAAAGTAGAATTAACTAAATGGAAAAAGAGATACAGATGTTAACTGAAGAAAATCATAAGTTAAAAACTGGAATGAGGCAAATGTAAGCTAATGACTCTATGAGACATAAAATATTAGCAAAGAAATGACAGCAAATTATCATTATGATGACCAAGTGGGATCTACAATAGGAATGCAGAGCTGGTTGAGAAAAACTGTTCCTAAAACTGACCATATCAGTTACAAAACTAACAAATCATATGCTAATCTCATTAGATGCAGAAAAAAGTTTTTTTTAACAAAATACAGCACCCACTAGAGAGCATAAGAATAAAGTTTTCCTTAAAATAATCAGAAGTATCTATCTAAAACCATCAGCAAGCATTACTTGTAATGAAGAGAAATTGGATGCATTCCCAGTTGGATCAGAGGTGAAACAAGGATGCCCATTATCACTACTATTATTCAATATTGTGCTAGAAATGTTGGCTTTAGCAATAAGAAAAGAAAAAGAAATTAAAGGAATTAGATTAGGCAATAGGGAGATAAAACTAAAATTCTATGAAGATAATATGATGAAATACTTAGTCTCCTAGAGAATCATCCAAAAAACTACTCAAAACATTTAATAGCTTTAGCAAAGTGGCAGTTTATAAAATAAATCCACACAAATGACCAGCATTTTTATATCTTACTGAGAAAGCCCAGCAACAAGAGATAGAAATAGAAATTCCATTTAAAATAACTGTAGAAAAAATAATATATTTGGAGGTCTACTTCCAAGTAAAACCCAGTGACTATATGAACATAATTACAAAACATTCCTCATACAAATAAAGTCAGATCTAAACTACTTGAAAAATATCAATTGCTTCTGGCTAAGTTGAGCTAATATAATAAAAATTACAATTCTACCCCACAAAAAGAGAAAAATTAGGAATAATCTGTTAAAGATTCTAAAACTAAAACAGAGAAGTATACAGGCTTTATTTTATCTTTGAGACAAGAAGAAACCCCTGGGCTGATTGTGTGTGTATGTGTGTGTGTGTGTGTGTGTGTGTGTGCAGGGTGAGAGGCATTTTCAATAGTTAAATTTTCAGAGGATATGAAAACATATCTATCATAAACTATCAATATCTATATAAAATGCAAACATAATTAATAATAGAAAAACAGATTAAGAAGTCCAGTTACAAAAGGTCAAGAATTTCAAAGGAATTAATGGAGAGAAAAGCAAATGAAGGTGGCTTAGCTGTACCAGATCTAAAACTATATTATAAATCAGTGATCATCACAATCATTTGGTAATGGCTAAGAAATAGAGAAGTTGATCAATGAAATAGGTTAGGTTCACAGAACAAAATAGTCAATGACTTTATCAATCTAGTATTTAACAAACCTAAAGGCCCTAGCTTTTGGGATAAGAATTCACTATTTGACAAAATCTGCTGGGAAAATTCAAAACTAATATGGCAGAAAGTAAGCATAGACCCACACCTAATACTTGTATACCAAGATAAGGTCTAAATGGGTTCATGATCTATGCATAAATAATAATACTATAAACAAATTAGAAGAACATAGGGTAGTTTACCTCTCAGATTTGTGGAGGAGGAAGGAATTTGTGACCAAAGAAGAACTAGAGATAATTATTGATCACAAAATAGATAATTTTGATTATACTGTTTTAAAAGTTTTTGTACAAACAAAATTAATGCAAAAATACATTCAAAGAATCTGATAAAGGTCTCATTTCTAAAATATATAGAGAATTGACTCAAATTTATAATAGTTCAAGCTATTTTTCCAGTTGATCAATGGTCAAAGCATATGAACAGACATTTTCAGAAGAAGAAATTGAAACTCTTTAGTCACATGAAAAAGTGTTCCAAATCACTATTGAACAGAGAAATGCAAATTAAGACAACTCTGAGATACCACTACATACCTCTCAAATTGACTAAAATGACAGGAAAAGATAATGACAAATTTTGGAGGGGAGGTGGGAAAACTGGACACTGATATATTGTTGGTGGAGTGTAATGTTCTGGTCAGTTTTCTGGAGGTCTCTGGACCAGCCTTCCTTTCAGTTCAGTAATCACCACGAGAATAGCCAGGGATAAAATCCAAATTCTTTATTGTCTCCTTGCCTGGAGCTGGGCAGCTTTCTGGAGAGTCTTTCATAGTTAATCATCACACATTTTTGCTATTATTGTTTACAATGTGTTTCTGGTTTTTCTTGTTTCACTCAGAGTCAGTTTGTGTAAATCTTTCCAGGCCTTTCCAAAATCAGCGTGTTCATCATTTTTTTATAACACAATAATATTCCATTACTTTCATATACCATAATTTGTTCAGTCATTCGCTAATTGATGGGCAACAACTCATTTTCCAATTCTTTTCTACCACAAAAAAGAGCTGCTACAAACATTTTTGCACATGCAGGATCAAAAGATATTACAATTTTATAGGCCTTTGGACAGTGTTCCAAATTTCTCTCCAGAATGAGATCATTTCACAACTCCAGCAATAATTAATTGTTCCACTTTTCCCACATTGCTTCCAACATTTGTGATTATCTTTTCCTGTGATTTTAACTATTCTGAGAGGCATGAGGTGGAATCTCAGAATTGTTATAACTTGCATTTGTTTGATCAATAGTGATTTAGAGCATCTTTTCATATGACTATAGATGCCTTTAATTTTGTCATCAGAAAATTGTCTGTTCATTTACTTTGACCATTAATCAATCAAAGAATGACTTGCATTTTTATATATTTTGACACAGTTCTTAATATATTTTAGAAATGAGACCTTTATCAGAAACACTAGCTTTAAAGATTTTTTCCCCAGTTTTGTATTTCCATTTTCATCATTTCCATTGGTTTTATTTTGCAACCCCTTTTTAATTTAATATAATCAAAATCAAAAGTTGTTCATTTTGCCTTTCCTAATGTTCCTAAGTTCTTCTTTGGTCATAAATTCCTCCTCTCTTCAAAGATCTGATGGGTAAATTATCCCTTGCTCTCCTAAGTTATTTATGTATTATCCTTTATGTTATATATTAAATATATATTTATAATATATATATAACATTATATATATTAAATATAAATTAAATATATGTTATATTTAAATCATGTACCCAGTTTGACTTTATTTTGGTATGGGGTGCGAGATGTAGATCTATGCCAAGTTTCTGACATATAATTTTCTAGTTTTTCCAGCAATTTTAATCAAATAATGAATTCTTATTCCTGAATTTGGAGCTTGAGAGGTTTATCAAATACTAGATTACAATAGACCTTGATTATTGTGTCATGTGTATCTAATCTATTAGACCTATCCATCACTCTATTTCTTAACCATTACTGCATAGTTTTGATGACTGCTACTTTATAATATAATTTTAGATTTGATACTGCTAAACCACAATATTTTGTATTTTTTTCAGTAATTCCTTTGCTATTCTTGACCTTTTATTCTTCCAGATGAATTTTGTTATTATTTTTCTAGTTCTATAAAATAATTTTTGCATAGTTTGATTGGCATGACACTGACCAAGTAGACTAATTTAGGCACAATTGTCATTTTTATTATATTAGTTCAGCCTACCCATAAGCAAATGATATTTTTCCAATTGTTTAGATCTGACTTTTTCTGTGAGAATTGTTTTGTAATTGTATATATGTACTTCTTAGGTTTGTCTTGGCTGGTAGACCCCAAAATGTTTTATTTTTTTTCCACAGTTATTTAAGATGGAATTTCTCTTTCTATCTCTTGCTGGTGGTATTGTTAAGTAATATATAGCAATACTGATAATTTGTATGGCTTTATTTTATATCCTGCAACATTGCTAAAGCTGTGAATTGTTTTGAGTAGATTTTTGGATGATTTTCTATGATTCTCTGAGTATATCATCATATCATCTGCAAAGAGTCATAGTTTTATTTTTCAATGACTATTCTACTTACTTTAACATCTTGTTCTTTTTTATTGCTAAAGTCAACATTTCTAATACAGTGTTAAATAATAGTGGTGATAATGAGCATTCTTGTTTCACCCCTGATTTTTTTGGGAATGCTTCCAGCTTTTCTCCATTTTTTAAAATTTTTTTTTATTTTTTTTTATTTAATAGCCTTTTATTTACAGGATATATACATGGGTAACTTTACAGCATTAACAATTGCCAAACCTCTTGTTCCAATTTTTCACCTCTTAACCCCCCCACCCCCTCCCCTAGATGGCAGGATGACCAGTAGATGTTAAGTATATTAAAATATAAATTAGATACACAATAAGTATACATGACCAAAACGTTATTTTACTGTACAAAAAGAATCAGACTCTGAAATAATGTACAATTAGCTTATGAAGGAAATCAAAAATGGAGGTGTGAATAAATATAGGGATTGGGAATTCAATGTAATGGTTTTAGTCATCTCCCAGAGTTCTTTTTCTGGGCATAGCTAGTTCAGTTCATTACTGCTCCATTAGAAATGATTTGGTTGATCTCGTTGCTGAGGATGGCCTGATCCATCAGAACTGGTCATCATCTAGTATTGTTGTTGAAGTATATAATGATCTCCTGGTCCTGCTCATTTCACTCAGCATCAGTTCGTGTAAGTCTCTCCAGGCCTTTCTGAAATCATCCTGTTGGTCATTTCTTACAGAACAGTAATATTCCATAATTTTCATATACCACAATTTATTCAGCCATTCTCCAACTGATGGACATCCATTCAGTTTCCAGTTTCTAGCCACTACAAAAAGGGCTGCCACAAACATTCGTGCACATACAGGTCCCTTTCCCTTCTTTATAATCTCTTTGGGATATAATCCCAGTAGTAACACTGCTGGATCAAAGGGTATGCACAGTTTGATAACTTTTTGAGCATAGTTCCAAACTACTCTCCAAAATGGTTGGATTCGTTCACAACTCCACCAACAATGCATCAATGTCCCAGTTTTCCCGCATCCCCTCCAACAATCATCATTATTTTTTCCTGTCATCTTAGCCAATCTGACAGGTGTGTAGTGGTATCTTAGAGTTGTCTTAATTTGCATTTCTCTGATTAATAATGACTTGGAGCATCTTTTCATATGACTAGAAATAGTTTCAATTTCTTCATCTGAGAATTGTCTGTTCATATCCTTTGACCATTTTTCAATTGGAGAATGGCGATTTTTATAATTAGAGTTAATTCTTCTATATATTTTGGAATGAGGCCTTTATCAGAACCTTTGACTGTAAAAATATTTTCCCAGTTTATTGCTTCCTTCTAATCTTGTCTGCATTAGTTTTGTTTGTACAAAACTTTTCAGTTTGGTATAATGAAATTTTCTATTTTGTGATCAGTAATGATCTCTAGTTCTCTTTGGTCACAAAGACCTTCCTTCACAGGTCTGAGAGGTAAATATCCTGTGTCCTCTAATTTATTAATAATTTCATTCTTTATACCTAGGTCATGAACCCATTTGACCTTATCTTGGTGTACGGTGTTAAGTATGGATCAATGCCTACTTTCTGCATATTAGTTTCAATTTTCCCACAATTTTTATCAAACAGTAAGTTCTTATCCAAAGCTGGGATCTTTGGGTTTGTCAAGACTAGGTTGCTATATTTGTTGACTGTTTTATCCTTGAACCTAATCTATTCCACTGATCAACTAATCTATTCCTTAGCCAATACCAAATAGTTTTGGTAACTGTCTCTATAATATAATTTTAGATCTGGTACAGCTAAGTCCTTCATTTGATTTTTTCTTTAATTCCTTGAAATTCTTGATCTTTTGTTTTCCATATGAACTTTAGTTGTTTTCTAGGTCATTAAAATAGTTTTTTGAGTCTGATTGGTATAGCGCTAAATAAATAGATTAGTTTAGGTAATATTGTCATCTTTATTATATTTGCTCGCCCTATCCAAGAGCATTTAATATTTTTCCAATTGGTTAGACCAGACTTAATTTGTGTGAAAAGTGGTCTATAATTTTGCTCATAAAGTTTCTGATTTTCCCTTGGCAGATAGATTCCTAAATATTTTATATTATCAGTACTTACTTTAAATGGAATTTCTCTTTGTAACTCTGACTGTTGGTTTTGTTAGTGATATATAAGAATGTGATGACTTATGTGGGTTTATTTTAATAACAACTTTGCTAAAGTTGGGATTATCTAATAATTTTAGCAGAATCTCTGGGGTTTTCTAAGTATACATCATGTCATCGGCAAGGTGATAATTTGGTTCCTCATTGCCTATTCTTATTCCTTTAATCTTTTCTCAGTCTTATTGCTATAGCTAGCGTTTCTATAGCAATATTAAATAGTAACGGTGATAGTGGGCAACTTGTTCACTCAGATCTTATTTGGAATGGTTGCAGTTTGTCTCATTACATATGATGCTTACTGATGGTTTTAAATAGTGCTGCTGATTATTTTTAGGAAAAGTCCATTTATTCCTATACTCTCAAGTGTTTTTTAATAGGAATGGATGTTGGATTTTATCAAATCTTTTCTGCATCTATTGAGATGATCATATAGGTTTTTGTTAATTTGATTTATTAACATGGCCAATTATATTGAATTTTCTAATATGACCAGCCTGCATTCTGGTATAAATCCTACTTGATCATAGTGTATACTTAGAGATGATTTTCTGTAGTCTTTTGCTAATATCTTATTTAAGATTTTAGCATCAATATTCGATAGGGAGATTGGTCTATAATTTTCTTTCTCTTTTCAGCCTACCTGGTTTAGGTATCAGTACCATGTCTGTGTCATAGAAGGAATTTGGTAGGACTCCTTCATTCCCTATTTTATCAAATAATTTACTATAGCATTAGGCCAATTGTTCTTTAAATGTTTGGTAAAATTCACATATAAATCCATCTGGTCCTGGGGATTTTTTCTTAGGGAGTTGTTTAATTGCCTGTTCTATTTATTTTTCTGAAATGGGACTATTCAACAATTTACTTCCTCCTCTGTTAGTCTAGGAAGTCTATTTTTGGAATGTAGTCATCCATTTCACTTAGGTTATCAAATTTATTGGCATAAAGTTGAGCAAAATAACTCCTATTATTTCTCTAATTTCCTCTTCATTGGTGAAAGTTCTCCCTTTTCATTTTAAGACTACTAATTTCATTTCCTCCCTCCTTTTCTAATCAGATTTACAAGGCTTATCTATTTTATTGGCTTTTCATAGAACCAACTCTTAGTTTTATTAATTAGTTCAATAGTTTTTACTTTCAATATTTTAATTTCTCCTTTTAATTTTAGAATTTCAATTTAGTATTTGATTGGGGTTTTAATTTGGTATTTTTTTAGTTTTTTTAGTTGCAAGCCCAATTCATTAATCTTTTCTTTCTCTGTTTTATTCAAATAAGCCTTTAAGGATATAAAATTCCCCCTTATTACCGCTTTGGCTGCATCCCACAAATTTTGGTATGATGTCTCATCATTGTCATTATCTTGAGTGAAATTATTAATTGTATCTATAATTTGCTCTTCACCCAATCATTCTTTAAGATGAGATTGTTTAGTTTCCAATTACTTTTTGGTCTATTTTCCCTAACTTTTGTTGAATGTAGTTTTATTGCATCATGATCTGAAAAGAAAGCATTTACTATTTTACTTTCTTGCATTTAATTTTGAGGTCTTTATGTCCTAATATATGGTCAATTTTGAATAGGTTCCATGAACTGCTGAGGAAGAAAGTATATTCCTTCTATCTCCATTCAATTTTCTCCAAAGATACAACATACCTAATTTTCTAATATTCTATTTGCTTCTTTAATTTCTTTCTTATTTGTTTTGTGGTTTGATTTGTCTAATTCTGAGGTGCAAGGTTGAGATCTCCTACTATTACAGTTTTGTTGTCTATTTCTTCTTAAACTCTCTTAACTTCTCCTTTAGGAAGTTGGATCCATACCACTTGGTGCATATATGTTTTAATATTGATATTGCTTCGTTGTTTATGCTACCTTTAGAGGATGTAGTTTCCTTCACTTATCTCTTTTAATTAGATCAATTTTACTTTTGTGATCTGAGATAAGAATGCTACCCTGCTTTTTTGACTTCACCTGAAGCATAATAGATTTTGTTCCAGCCTTTTACCTTTACTCTATATGTATCTCCCTGCTTTAAATGTGTTTCTTGTAAACAACATATTGTAGGGCTGTGACTTTTGATCCAGTCTGCTATCTGCCTCCTCTTTATGGGGGAATTCGTCCCATTCACATTTACGGTTAGAATTACTAAATCTGTATTTCCTACCATCCTAATAACCCCAGATTGTGCTTTACTTATTCTTGCCTCCCCAACCCTCTTTCCCCTTTAAACTTATGTACCCCTCTTGTACACGATGCTACCCTCTTTATAATCCCTCCCTCCCACCCTTTGAGTCTTTTCCCCTTCCTTCCTTATTACTCTTTTTCTTTTCCCTTTTCCTCTCCCCGTTTTTAATGAGGCAGAGAGAATTTTCTCAAAACAAATGTCAATTATTTTTCTTGAGCCAACTCTGATGAGAGTAAGATTCACACAATGTTCCTCCCTCTCTAAATTCCCTCAGATATGATAAGTTTCCTTTGCCTCTTTGTGGATGTGGCCTCTTTTTCCCTCCTTCCCACCTTATTCTGCCATCATCCCTTTTCCATATCTACTTCCCTTTTTATGTTATATCAGTACAATCAAATTATGCATGTATTCTTTTGTATATCCACAACAGAAATACAGTTCTCAAGTTATTTTTACCTTTCTACATCTCTTGAGTTCTATGGTTGGAGATCAAATTTTTTGTTTATTCTGGTTTTTCTTCAGAAACAAATAGAATTCATTGTTTCATTAAATGTCCATCTTCTTCCCTGGAAGAAAATGCTCAACTAGCTGGGTAGTTTATTCTTGGCTGCATCCAAGTTCTTGTGCCTTTCGGATATCAGATTCCAGGCCCTTCTTTCCGTTAATGTGAAGCTAGATCTTGGGTGATCCTTATTGTGGCACCTCGGTATTTAAATGTTTTTTTTTTTTTTTGCTGCTTGTAAATTTTTCCTTAATCTGATAGTTCTGAAATTTTGCCACAATATTCCTTGGGTTTTATTTTAGGGTTTCTTTCAGAAGGTGTTCGATGAATTCTTTCAATGCCTATTTTACCTTCTGATTCTATTACATCTGGGCAGTTCTTTCGATGATTTCTTGTAAAATAGTATCTAGGCTCTTTGTTTCATCATAGTTTTCGGAAGAGTCAATAATCCTCAGATTGTCTCTCCTAGATCTATTTTCCAAGTCTATCGTTTTGCAAGTAGATAATTCATGGTTTTCAGTTTGTCAATTTTTTGGTTTTGTACTTGATTCTTGTTGTCTCAATGAATCTTAGTTTCTATTTGTTCAGTTCTAATTTTTAAAGAATTATTTTCTTCATTAGCTTTTTACTTCTTTCTGTATATGTCCAGTTGAGTTTTAAATGTATTGTTTTGGTCTGTGGAATTTTTTCCATTTCACTAATTTTTTTAGTGAATTATTTTCTTTTCAATTCACAGATCCTACTTTCTTTGAGTTCTTTGTCTTTTCAATTCACAGATCCTACTTTCTAGTGAATTCTTTATTTTCCTATTCACAATTCTTACTTTCTGAGATTTTTTACTTTTCCAATTCGTATTTCAGGAAGTTGTTGCTCTCTTGTAAAGCTTCTTTTCTTTCCCCATTTGTCTTCTAACTCTCTTTTGAGGCTTTTAATGGTCTCTTCTATGAGAGCATCATGTAAAGGAGGACAGTCTGATGCATTTTTGCTGTTTGAGGTCTCTTCAGTTTTGCTGACCTGCTCTTTTCTGCATAGAAGCTGTAGATCGTTCTTTTCATCTTTTATTCATGTTTAAAGCCTTTAGGGTATGTCTCCTAGGCAAGGGGTTACCAGCTTCCTCTGCAGAGCAGGAAAGATGTAAACCGATTTCTGGCTCTGAGGTATGGGAGTGCTCTGAGTGAGAGTTTTCCCTTCCCCAACAGGAAGTGGATTGAGCACTGGCAGAGCTATCAAACTGCTTAGTAGGGCTGAGTGGGTTAGCGATTGCCCTCGGCTAGAGACTAAGGGGTGAAAGTGTCACTGCCCCAGGCCGGAGCCTCTTGTGGGACTGTGAGTATTAGCAGCTGACTGCAGACTGCAGACTGCAGACTGCCACAAACTCTGCCCCAGTGTCTCTGCCCGATGCAAATCGGCCCTGGAAAAGCTCTATGGCCCCAAGCCGAGCTCACTGTGTGTGAATTGGCTAACCGGCTGTGTCCTCCTGCCCGTGCAGGATCACAACTGCCCAAGAAAGCCCCGTGCTAGGGTTGGGGCTGCCCTTGTGCTGAGATCTGTGCTTTCACTTTCGGTTTGAGGCTCTCCTCAGAACCTAATTTCTCTCCCTGTCTGGGCTGATCTCCCCTCTGGCCCAGGAACCAACCTTTTTTGGTGGACTGCAGATTTTCTTTGGCCGGTGAGTTGTTCTACTTCTTATCTTTACGAATTGTAGCAGTCAAGACTATTTTTGAGGCTCGATATAATATTGATAAAGAGGGTAAGAGAAGAGCTTAGAAAGTCGCATGTGTCTTCTCCGCCATCTTGGCTCCGCCCCCAGCTTTTCTCCATTACAAATGATGCTTGCTGTTTTTTTTTTAGATCAAGGTAAAGGACCTGGAATTACTGCCAAGAATTAACTATCCAGTGTGATTGAAGATAATCTTTCAGAGAAGGAGATAGTTTTTCAATGAAATAAGAGATGTTCACTCATTCCTAGTGAAAAAAAAAAAAACAACTAAACAGAAAATTTGATCTTCAAACACAAGACTCAAGGGAAGGATAGAAAGGTAAATAAGCAAAAATACATATTATTTAAAAGTTATACTATTTATATCTCTAGATGTGAAAAATATATCTGTAACTCTTGAGAATTGTATCTGTTATAGGGGCAAGTAGAGGGCGTATATATGTTTGGAGGATATTGATATGAATGGACTCCAATGTGATAATATAGAGAAAAAAACATGAAAGAGTGGGAAAAGGATTGTATAAGGAGAAGAAGAAAGGGGAGATAGAATGGGACATATTAGATCACACGAAGAGGAACAACAATAACAACAACAACAAAAAAAAACAACTATTACAATAAAGGGAAAGAGGGGAAAGAGATGGGTAATGTCTGAAACTTAAACTCATCATTTTAGGATTAAACAGAGAATAACATAATCATTCAACTGGATATAGAAATTTATTTTACCGTATAAGAAAATAAGAGAAGAAAGGAAAAAGAAAAGGGAAGGGCTGGATAAAAGGGAGAGCCAAGCCCAAGGATCTTAGTTGCTGTGATTAAATTTATCTCACTGGTTTTCCCAGACTCCATTTGAGGTGGGCTGAACACTCCTTTGACCCCAGTGAGACTAACATTTCTTGAAGTTTTTCCAATATATCTTGAGTTGAAGAGTGGTTTCATTCCATAAGATTTTCTTCAGAGGCTTGATTTCCTGTGTTTTTTGAGGGAAACTGGGAGAACTTGAACAGCTTTCTGACTTCTTGGCTTCATCCACAGAACTCTCTTAATTCCTCCTTTAAATTGTAAACTCCTTGCAGGCAGAGTCTCTCTTTCCCTAACTTTCTTTTCCAAACTGTGGGTCATTGCTTCCCATCAACCATAGGTTAAGTTAGATAAATTGGCCTTCTCTCTATTCCTCACACACAATAATGCTAAATTTTCTAGACTTGCTGTCTTAGCATTGTACTGTCTCAATTCTGGAAAGCATTGGGTTTTAGTTCTGCTTTATAGTCTGTCTTCTCTTAAGGCACATCTTAAGAGCCATCACATCCTATATTTCATTAAACTATGCTATATTTATTTATGCTTCTTTATATTTATCTTATGTAGTTACTGTTACACTTTAGAATGTAAGATGTTTGTATATAGGAATTGTTTTATTCTATGTACTTGTATTCCAAGGACCTAAAAATACCTGGGACATGGTAGGCACTTAATAAATAGATGTTGATTAGTTGATCAGAGAAATATTGCTTTTTGTTTCTAGTTAACTGTTTTCCATCTAACTCTAATTTACTTGGTTTAGTCTAAAAGCACATTTTTTTTACTCTTAAAGAGAAAAAAATTACATAGTTTGAATGTTGGCTTTTTAAGGCAGATTTTTTTTCTGGAAAAAAAAATAAAAGTTCAATAGATAAATATGCACATATATTGCATGTATGCATAATGCATATGAATTCCTGCAGATATGTTTGTGAATGCTTTTGTGTGTGTGTGTGTGTGTGTGTGTGTGTGTGTGTGTGTATTGCTGGAAAGATTCTTGCCAACGACATCCTTAACAGGCTGATCCTACGCTTGCAAAAAAGTTATGTACCTAAGAGCCAAAGGGGATGAGAAAGAATTGATCTGGTGTCTGCTACCTAACTACTCCAGGAGAAATGCCAGAAGCAAAACATAGATTTGTATCAAACATTTGCAGATCTGATACTGTCACTTAATGAAGGCCCATGGAAAACTATGTCAAGATTTGGTTGCCCAGAGATGTTCCTCAAGATAGTATGTCAGGGGGGCGGAGCCAAGATGGCAGAGAAGACACATGCGACTTTCTAAGCTCTTCTCTTACCCTCTTTATCAATATTATATCGAGCCTCAAAAATAGTCTTGACTGCTACAATTTGTAAAGATAAGAAGTAGAACAACTCACCGGCCAAAGAAAATCTGCAGTCCACCAAAAAAGGTTGGTTCCGGGGCCAGGGGGGAGATCAGCACAAACAGGGAGAGAAATTAGGTTCCGAGGAGAGTTTCAAACCAAGGGTAAAGGCACAGATCTCAGCACAAGCTCGCAGCCCCAACCCGCAGTACAGGTTTTTCCTTGGGGCAGTTGTGATCCTGCATGGCAGGAGGACGCAGCCCCGGTTAGCCTCCAATCTGCCAAGTAGGGAGCTCGGCTTGGGGCCATAGAGCTTTTCCAGGGCCGAATTGCATTGGGCAGAGACACTGGGGCAGAGTTCCGGGCAGTCTGCAGTCTGCGTTCTGCAGTCTGCCGTCTGTGGTCTGCGGTCAGCTGCTAATACTCAAAGTCCCACAAGACGCTCTGGCCTGGGGCAGTGACACTTTCACCCCTTAGTCTCTAGCCGAGGGCATGCCAATTCCACTCAGCCCTACTAAGCAGTTTGATAGCTTGGCCAGTGCTGAATCCACTTCCTGTTGGGGAAGGAAAACTCTCCTCAGAGCACTCCCATACCTCGGAGCTGGAAATCGGTTTACATCTTTCCCTGCTCTGCAGAGGAAGCTGGTAACCCCCTTGCCTAGGAGACATACCCTAAAGGCTTTAAAACAAGAATAAAAAGATGAAAAGAACTATCAACAGCTTCTATGCAGAAAAAGAGCAGGTCAGCAAACCTGAAGAGACTAACAGCAAACAATCACCAGATTGTCCTCTTTTACATGATGCTCTCATAGAAGAGACCACTAAAAGTCTCAAAAGAGAGTTAGAAGATAAATTGGGAAAGGAAAGAGAAGCCTTACAAGAGAGCAACAACTTCCTGAAATACGAATTGGAAAAGTTAAAAATTCCCAGGAAGTGCAGGGAAACAAAATTGGTGAATTGGAAAAATAAAAAAATCTCAGGAAAGTAAGAATTGGAATTGAAAAAATAAAGAATTCACTAGAAAGTAGGATTTGTGAATTGGAAAAGACAAAGAACTCTCAAGAAAGTAGGATCCAGTGAATTGGAAAAGACAAAGAACACAAAGAAAGTAGGATCTGTGAATTGGAAAAAGAAAATAATTCACTTAAAAAAAAAATTAGTGAAATGGAAAAAAGTTCCACAGACCAAAACAATACATTCAAAAACTCAATTGGACATATACAGAAAGAAGTTAAAAAAAGCTAATGAAGAAAATAATTCTTTAAAAATTAGAACTGAACAAATAGAATCTAATGATTCATTGAGACAGCAAGAATCTGTCAAGCAAAAACAAAAAATTGACAAACTGGAAAAAACTATGAATTATCTACTTGCAAAAATGACAGACTTGGAAAATAGATCTAGGAGAGATAATCTGAGGATTATTGGACTTTCTGAAACTATGATGAAAAAAAGAGCCTAGATACTATTTTACAAGAAATCATCAAAGAGAACTGCCCAGATGTAATAGAATCAGAAGGTAAAATAGGCATTGAAAGAATTCATCGAACACCTTCTGAAAGAAACCCTAAGATAAAAACCCCAAGGAATATTGTGGCAAAATTTCAAAACTATCAGATTAAGGAAAAAATTTTACAAGCAGCCAAAAAAAAAACCATTTAAATACCGAGGTGCCACAATAAGGATCACCCAAGATCTAGCTGCCTCTAAATTAAAGGAAAGAAGGGCCTGGAATACGATATTCCGAAAGGCACAAGAACTTGAGATGCAGCCAAGAATAAACTACCCAGCTAAGCTGAGCATTTTCTTCCAGGGAAGAAGATGGACATTTAATGAAACAAATGAATTCCATTTGTTTCTGAAGAAAAAACCAGAATTAAACAAAAAATTTGATCTCCAAGCATAGAACTCAAGAGTTGCAGAAAAGGTAAAAATAACTCTTGAGAATTGTATTTCTGTTGTGGATATACAAAAAGAATACATGTAGGGGGGCGGAGCCAAGATGGCGGAGAAGATGCACGCGACTTTCTAAGCTCTTCTCTTACCCTCTTTATCAATATTATATCGAGCCTCAAAAATAGTCTTGACTGCTACAATTCGTAAAGATAAGAAGTAGAACAACTTACCGCCAAAGAAAATCTGCAGTGTCTCCAAAAGGTTGGTTCGGGGCCAGGGGGAGATCGCGCAGACGGGAGAGAAATTAGGTTCCGAGGAGAGTCTCAAACCAGGGTGAAGGCACAGATCTCAGCACAAGACGCAGCACCAACCGCAGTACGGCTTTCCTTGGGGCAGTTGTGATCCTGCACGCAGGAGGACACAGCCCTGTTAGCCTCCAATCTGCACAGTGGGGAGCTCGGATTGGGAGCCATAGAGCTTTCCAAGGCCGATTTGAATCAGGCAGAGACGCTGGGCAGAGTTTGCGCGGTCTGCGGTCTGCAGTCTGCAGTCTGTGGTCATGCGGTCACTGCTAATACTCACAGTCCCACAAGAGGCTCCGGCCTGGGGCAGTGACACTTTCTTTCACCCCTTTAGTCTCTAGCCGAGGGCAATTCAACCCACTCAGCCCTACTAAGCAGTTTGATAGCTAGGCCAAGTGCTGAATCCACTTCCTGTTGGGGAAGGGAAAACTCTCACTCAGAGCACTCCATACCTCAGAGCTGAAATCGGTTTACATCTTTCCCCTGCTCTCCAGAGGAAGCTGGTAAACCCCTTGCCTAGTAGACCTACCCTAAAGGCTTTAAAACATGAATAAAAAGATGAAAAGAACGATCGACAGCTTCTATGCAGAAAAGAGCAGGTCACAAACCTGAAGAGACCTCAAACAGCAAAAATGCATCGAACTGTCCTCCTTTACATGATGCTCCTCATAGAAGAGACCATTAAAAGTCTCAAAGAGAGTTAAAGATAAATGGGGAAAGGAAAGAGAAGCCTTACAAGAGAGCAACAACTTCCTGAAATACAGAATTGGAAAAGATAAAAATCTAGGAAAGTAAAATTATGAATTGGAAAAAAAGAATTCACTAGAAAGTAGGATTTGTGAATTGGAAAAGACAAACAACTCGCAAAAAGTAGGATCTGTGAATTGAAAGACAAAGAACACACAAAAGAATTAGGATCTGATGATTGAAAAAAAATAATTACACTAAAAAAATTAGTGAAATGAAAAAAATCTAAGACCAAAACAATACATCTAAAAACTCAATTGGACATATACAGAAAGAAGTAAAAAAGCTAATGAAGAAAATAATTTTAAAAATTAGAACTGAACAAATAGAAACTAATGATTCATTGAGACAGCAAGAATCAGTCAAGCAAAACAAAAAAAATGACAAACTGAAAAACCATGAATTATCTACTTGCAAAAACAATCAGACTTGGAAAATAGATCTAGGAGAGATAATCTGAGGATTATTGGACTTTCTGAAAACCATGATGAATAAAAGAGCCTAGATACTATTTTACAAGAAATCATCAAAGAGAACAGCCCAGATGTAATAGAATCAGAAGGTAAAATAGGCATTGAAAGAATTCATCGAACACCTTCTGAAGGAAACCCTAAAATAAAAACCCCAAGGAATATTGTAGCAAAATTTCAGAACTATCAGACTAAGGAAAAAATTTTACAAGCAGCCAAAAAAAAACCATTTAAATACTGAGGTGCCACAATAAGGATCACCCAAGATCTGGCTGCCTCTACATTAAAGGAAAGAAGGGCCTGGAATCTGATATTCCGAAAGGCACAAGAACTTGGATGAAGCTAAGAATAAACTACCAGCTAAGCTGAGCATTTTCTTCCAGGGAAGAAGATGGACATTTAATGAAACAAATGAATTCCATTTGTTTCTGAAGAAAAAACCAGAACTAAACAAAAAATTTGATCTCCAAGCATAGAACACAAGAGATGCATAAAAGGTAAAAATAACTCTTGAGAATTGTATTTCTGTTGTGGATATACAAAAAGAATACATGTATAATTTGATTGTACTGATATAACATAAAAAAAGGGAAGTAGATATGGAAAAGGGATGATGGCAGAATAAGGTGGGAAGGAGGGATAAAAAGAGGGAAACCACATCCACAAAGAGGCTAAGGAAACTTATCATATCTGAGGGAATTTAGAGAGGGGAGGAACATTGGTGAATCTTACTCTCATCAGAGTTGGCTCAAAAGAAAAAAAATAATTGACATTTGTTTTAGAGAAAATTCTTCTCGCCTCATTAAAACAGGGGGAGAGGAAAAGTGAAAAGAAAAAGAGTAATAAAGGCAAGGAAGGGGAAAGACTCAAAGGGGGGAGGGAGGGATTATAAAGAGGATAAGTATCATGATACAAGAGAGGACATAAGTTTAAAAAGGGGAAAGAGGGTTGGGGAGGCAAGAATAAGTAAAGCACAATCTGGGGTTATTAGGATGGCAGGAAATACAGATTTAGTAATTCTAACCGTGAAATTGAATGGGATGAACTCCCCATAAAGAGGAGGCAGATAGCAGACTGATCAAAGTCAGAACCCTACAATATAGTTGTTTACAAGAAACACATTTAAAGTAGGGGATACATATAAGTAAAGGTAAAAGGCTGGAGCAAAATCTATTATGCTTCAGGTGAAGTCAAAAAAAGCAGGGGTAGCCATCCTTATCTCAGATCAAGCAAAAGTAAAAATTGATCTAATTAAAAGAGATAAGGAAGGAAACTACATCCTGCTAAAGGGTAGCATTAACAACGAAGCAATATCAATATTAAACATATATGCACCAAATGGTATGGCACTCAACTTCCTAAAGGAGAAGTTAAGAGAGTTGCAAGAAGAAATAGACAACAAAACTGTAATAGTAGGAGATCTCAACCTTGCACTCTCAGAATTAGACAAATCAAACCACAAAACAAATAAGAAAGAAATTAAAGAAGTAAATAGAATATTAGAAAAATTAGGTATGTTGGATCTTTGGAAAAAATTGAATGGAGATAGAAGGGAATATACTTTCTTCTCAGCAGTTCATGGAACCTATTCAAAAATTGACCATATATTAGGACATAAAGACCTCAAAATTAAATGCACGAAAGCAGAAATAGTAAATGCTTTCTATTCAGATCATGATGCAATAAAAACTACATTCAACAAAAATGTTAGGGGAAATAGACCAAAAAGTAATTGGAAACTAAACAATCTCATCTTTAAAGAATGATTGGGTGAAGCAGCAAATTATAGATACAATTAATAATTTCACTCAAGATAATGACAATGATGAGACATCATACCAAAATTTGTGGGATGAGCCAAAGCGGTAATAAGAGGGAATTTTATATCCTTAGAGGCTTACTTGAATAAAACAGAAAGAAAAGATTAATGAATTGGCTTGCAACTAAAAAACTAAAAAAGACCAAATTAAAAACCCCCAATCAAATACTAAATTGGAAATTCTAAAATTAAAAGGAGAAATTAAAATATTGAAAGTAAAAAACTATTGAACTAATTAATAAAACTAAGAGTTGGTTCTATGAAAAAGCCAATAAAATAGATAAGCCTTTGGTAAATCTGATTAGAAAAAGGAGGGAGGAAAATGAAATTAGTAGTCTTAAAAATGAAAAGGGAGAACTTTCCACCAATGAAGTGGAAATAAGAGAAATAATAAGGAGTTATTTTGCTCAACTTTATGCCAATAAATTTGATAACCTAAGTGAAATGGATGACTACTTCCAAAAATATAGACTTCCCAGACTAACAGAGGAGGAAGTAAATTGCTTGAATAGTCCCATTTCAGAAAAAGAAATAGAACAGGCAATTAAACAACTCCCTAAGAAAAAATCTCCAGGACCAGATGCATTTACATGTGAATTTTACCAAACATTTAAAGAACAATTGGCCCCAATGCTATATAAATTATTTGATAAAATAGGGAATGAAGGAGTCCTACCAAATTCCTTCCATGACACAGACATGGTACTGATACCTAAACCAGGTAGGCTGAAAACAGAGAAAGAAAATTATAGACCAATCTCCCTAATGAATATTGATGCTAAAATCTTAAATAAGATATTAGCAAAAAGACTACAGAAAATCATCTCCAAGATAATACACTATGATCAAGTAGGATTTATACCAGGAATGCAGAGCTGGTTCAATATTAGGAAAACTTCAATATAATTGCCATGTTAATAACCAAATTAATAAAACCATATGATCATCTCAATAGATGCAGAAAAAGCATTTGATAAAATCCAACATCCATTCCTATTAAAAACACTTGAGAGTATAGGAATAAATGGACTTTTCCTTAAAAAAATTAGCAGCATCTATTTAAAACCATCAGTAAGCATCATATGTAATGGAGACAAACTGCAACCATTCCCAATAAGATCGGGAGTGAAACAAGGTTGCCCACTATCACCGTTACTATTGAATATTGTATTAGAAACGCTAGCTTTAGCAATAAGAGCTGAGAAAGAGATTAAAGGAATAAAAATAGGCAATGAGGAAGCCAAATTATCACTCATTGCCGATGACATGATGGTATACTTAGAGAACCCCAGAGATTCTGCTAAAAGTTATTAGAAATAATCCACAACTTTAGCAAAGTTGCTGGTTATAAAATAAACCCACATAAGTCATCAAGCATTCTTATATATCACTAACAAAATCCAACAGTCAGAGTTACAAAGAGAAATTCCATTTAAAGTAAGTACTGATAATATAAAATATTTAGGAATCTATCTGCCAAGGGAAAATCAGAAACTTTATGAGCAAAATTACAGACCACTTTTCACACAAATTAAGTCTGATCTAACCAATTGGAAAAATATTAAATGCTCTTGGATAGGGCGAGCAAATATAATAAAGATGACAATATTACCCAAACTAATCTATTTATTTAGCGCTATACCAATCAGACTCCAAAAAACTATTTTAACTGACCTAGAAAAAATAAACAAAAGTTCATATGGAAAACAAAAGGCTCAAAATTCTCAAGGAATTAATGAAAAAAAAAATCAAATGAAGGTGGCTTTAGTGTACCAGATCTAAAATTATATTATAGAGCAGCAGTTACCAAAACTATTTGGTATTGGCTAAGGAAATAGATTAGTTGACCAGTGGAATAGATTAGGTTCAAAGGGATAAAACAGTCAACAAATATAGAACCTAGTCTTTGATAAACCCAAAGATCCCAGCTTTTGGGATAAGAACTTACTGTTTGATAAAAATTGCTGGGAAAATTGGAAACTAATATGGCAGAAACTAGGCATTGATCCATACTTAACGCCGTACACCAAGATAAGGTCAAAATGGGTTCATGACCTAGGCATAAAGAATGAAATTATTAATAAATTAGAGGAACATAGGATAGTTTACCTATCAGACCTGTGGAAGTGGAAGGTCTTTATGACCAAAGCAGAACTAGAGATCATTACTGATCACAAAATAGAAAATTTCGATTATACTCAAACTGAAAAGTTTTGTACAAAACAAAACTACTGCAGACAAGATTAGAAGGGAAGCAATAAACTGGGAAAATATTTTTACAGTCAAAGTTCTGATAAAGGCCTCATTTCCAAAATATATAGAGAATTAACTCTAATTTATAAAAAATCAAGCCATTCTCCAATTGAAAAATGGTCAAAGGATATGAACAGACAATTCTCAGAGGAAGAAATTGAAACTATTTCTAGTCATATGAAAAGATGCTCCAAGTCATTATTAATCAGAGAAATGCAAATTAAGACAACTCTAAGATACTACCACACACCCTGTCAGATTGGCTAAGATGACAGGAAAAGTAATGATTGTTGAGGGGATGCAGGAAAACTGGGACATTTGATGCATTGTTGGTGGAGTTGTGAACGAATCCAACCATTTTGGAGAGTAGTATGGAACTATGCTCAAAAAGTTATCAAACTGTGTGCATACCCTTTGATCCAGAGTGTTACTACTGGGATTATATCCCAAAGAGATTATAAAGAAGGGAAAGGGACCTGTATGGCAAGAATGTTTATGGCAGCCCTTTTGAGTGGCTAAAAACTGAAACTGAATGGATGTCTATCAGTTGGAGAATGGTTGAATAAATTGTGGTATATGAAAATTATGGAATATTACTGTTCTGTAAGAAATGACCAACAGGATAATTTATGAAAGGCCTGGAGAGACTTAAATGAACTGATGCTGAGTGAAATGAGCAGGACAAGGAGATCATTATATACTTCAACAACAATACTATATGATGACCAGTTCTGATGGATCAGGCCATCCTCAGCAACGAGATCAACCAAATCATTTCTAATGGAGCAGTAATGAAACTGAACTAGGTATGCCCAGAAAAGAACTCTGGGAGATGACTAAAACCATTACATTGAATTCCAATCCCTATATTTATGCACACCTGCATTTTTGATTTCCTTCACAAGCTAATTGTACAATATTTCAGAGTCTGATTCTTTTCTACAGCAAAATAACGTTTTGGTCGGTATACCTATTGTGTATCTAATTTATATTTTAATATATTTAACATCTACTGGTCATCCTGCCATCTAGGGAGGGGTGGGGTGGTAAGAGGTGAAAATTGGAACAAGAGTTTTGGCAATTGTTAATGCTGTAAAGTTACCCATGTTTATATCCTGTAAATAAAAGGCTATTAAAAAAAAAAAAGATAGTATGTCAGTTTCATAATGCCATACTCACCTGGATTCTGGTCAATGGAGAATTCTGTCAATCTTTCACTTGGAGTGAAACAAGGCTAGGTGATTGTTCCCATGCTTTTTAGCATGATGTTTGCAGACATGTTGCCAAAAAGCTTTTATGAGGACAAATATGGCATCAAGATCAGCTCCTACACTGGGGTAAATTCTTCAACTTGAAAAGGCTACAAGCCAAAACTAAAGCAGAGGGAGTGTTGGATACTCCATTATCTAACACCACACCATCTATAAGTGTAGAAGTTACAGCAAATGGAAAAAATGTTGAATATAGTAGATATTCACTTATTTTGGCATTATACTTTACAGGGATGTATACATTGATAATGAGTTTGATTTATGCATTGCCAGATCTAGCTCAGTATCTGGGAGTCTTCAGAGGAAATTTTAGCATGGAGAGCTGTTACATTGTCTACCAAACTGAGAACCTTTGTGCTGATCTGGATAGCATATCAGTGTCATGTCAGGAAACTGAATGACCCCCATATGAATTTTCTTAGGAAGATTCTGAAAATCACCTGGCAGGATGAGATACCAGACATTGAGATCCTTTCTTGAACTAAACTGCCAAGAATTGGTTGTTTCAGAGAGTGCATTTCCTTTGGGTTGGACATGTTGTTCAAATACCAAATGTACACCTGCCAAAAAAAGCTATTTTATGGAGAACTCACACACTCATGTGGTGGTCAGAAAAAGCAATACAAAGACACTCTCAAGATCTCTCTTAAGAATTTTAGAATTGATGGAATTATATGGGAGACACTGATAAGGACCCAGGATGGCATGCTCCTATAAGAGAAGATGCTATGCTCTATGAGCAAAGCAGTATTGAATTGATTCAGAAGAAAATCGAAATAAGCAAAATTAGAGAAGTCAATCTAAGTGATCATAGGAAGTATTTGTGTTTGTCTTATGGCAGAGCATTCCCAACTCATCTCTTCAGCCACAGTTGGATACACTGATTTGACTCTACATTAATGATGTCATTTTGGTCCTTTTCAAGGACAAAGGACAACAACTATGTCCATGTATGTATATATATGTTTTGTGTGTGTTTATATATGTATGTATATATGCATATACATATACACATACTTATAATCATTGGTGGAGATCAATGCCCTACAGCTAGATAAGAGAAAGAACAGTTTGTAAGAGAAAGGAAAGATATCTAGGGTTCTATGGGCTCCCAACTAGGACAGAAGATATGCTATGTCAATCTCTTTTCCATTCATTGAGAAAAAGGCTATAGAGAAAGAAACCCATGAGGGAGGATCTGGTAGCCTCTATTATATAGTTTTCCAAAGCTAGTTACACTAGAGACTGCAGGGATTTTTCTCTTGATGAGATCTAGGAGCTCTCTCAGAATCTCTCTGTCTCTGTCTCTCTCTGTCTCTATCTCTTTCTGTCTCACTCTTTTCTATGTCTCTGTCTCTCTGTCTCTCTGTCTCTGTGTGTGTGTGTGTGTGTGTGTGTGTCTGTCTGTCTCTCTCTCTTATTTGTTGAAGTGAAATGTCTTACTCCCAATCCAGGAAATCCTTCAATCTACATTATCCAGTATAGATTCTTATAAGTATAGTTTCTCTGCTTTCTGTTTTGTTATTGTTTTGGACAAGTAAGTCCCTTTATTATTTTTCTGTAAGTGTTCATTATGCAGCTGGTCCTTAAAGTCAAGCTGTAAATATGAAGCTTGGAGCCCTCCATACCCCATTATGAAATAGCAATCAGAAGTTTAGCTTGAACCTAAAAAAGTCGTCCCCTAGATTAATAATATTGAAAGGATCATAAATATAATTATAGATCATTTACCCTTCTCTCTCTAAGCAGAGCAAAGTAGCTAGCTTTTGACCACAATCTCATACTTCCTCCTGCCTCTCTTGGGAAGAGTCACTAGAGAAACTTAAATGTCTGTTTTTAACTCTGTACAAACAAAATAGAGACAGTTGTGTACACATATATTCATGCATGTATGTCTGTATGCATAATATTTTGGTTTTTTTATTTTAAACCCTTTACTCTGGAATATTAATGTTCAAGAAATTGAAGCTCAAAATGTTTAGAAGCAAGGTAGTGATTTGGATTATCTCATCTTCAAATCACAACCTTGTTATACTTTTAAGAAAATAAGAATAGTATTGCATTATTTTCAAACCAAAAAGAAATAGTGTGATATATAGAAATCCCTGGAGCATAACTTTCTTTCAAGCATGCTAAGCAATAGCAAGTAATTTATTAAATATATAGAAAAGAACCCTGATTTTTAAGCTATAAAAAGGCTTGGAATCACTTGCTTGTTAAGGTCAGATTCCCTTTATTGATCTAAAATGCTTGTTTTGTTTTGTTTTTTTCCTTCTAAGAGAAGAAATGGTCATATCTCTTAAATTTAAAAAAAAATGCAATTAGCAAAATGCAACTGGCAGGAAGAAAAGAATAATAAATTTGGAGAATTGCATTTTTAAGAAATCATCGCTAGAATTGCAAATGTTTAACCTATATTGGATTACTTGTTCTTTTCCATAAGAGGTGTGGGGGAAGGGAGGGAGAAAAAATTGGAAAACAAGTTTTTTTTTTTTTTTTTAAGTATGGATGCTGAATACTATCTTTGCATGTATTTTGAAAATAAAAAGTTATTATTAAAAAAACTTATTTCTAAAGGAAGTGAATTTGACAGATTGGATTAATATATCCCCACCCCAACAATGTGCCACATTCTATGCCCATTAGTCTTCTGAGGACAATTAAATCTCCTCTTCTAGAGGGTGCCCTACCATAATGCTGTTAAACTTTACATGCATATGGATTTTCTCACTCTACAAATATATGTGTTACTGACCAACTGCTAAAATTTTTGTAACCTCTAGGCCTTTTATTGGAGTTAGGGCTAAATATACAGTTACTCAAATTTTCCTTTATAATTAACAGCATAATAACTCCATTAAGTCTCTAGGGGTCATAGCAGATGAAAGATGTTTCTTATCTAGTGAAGAAAATGAGACTACTTCACTGTATAAGTTCTTCTTACAACAACTTTGTAGTTTGTAAGGAAAGTAGATAGAATTAAGATGTTTACATTGGGTTGCAGGGCTAAATAAACTTCCATAATCATTACTACAGGAAATTCTGACCTCAACAATGTTGTATATCACCAAACTCAGGCCAAGAGTAGTGTTTTGGTTAAAAAAACATCAGTAATATTTCTTTCTCTATTCTGAGACTAGTAAGGTTTTATTTTTCTTTAGCTCTTCACTTTTAGCCCTTCTCCAGGGCTACTGAACTCTCCCTCATACTGCCACATTGGCGGAAGAAAGGTCTTCTTTTCTGAGAGTATTGGAATACCTGATATTTACCTCAGATATTTACCAGGTATGTGACCCTGGGCAAATCGCTTAACCCTGTTGACAGTTTTCTCATCAATAAAGTGAGCTGGAGAAGAAATGGTAAATCATTTCAATATCGTTGTCAAGAAAACCTCAAATTGGGTAACAGAGAATCAGATATGACTGAAATGACTAAACAACAACATTATTAGTCTTTATTTCTTTTTAAATATTTAATGAAACTTTTTACTTTTATATCAGTACTATTTCCTAACCTATCTCTTTCTTCTATATAATTCCTCACTATAAAAAAATCATTTGATCAAAACTGACCATTATAGAACTGTCATCATTTCATACTTTTCTTTCTATATAAGTGCATTAGCATGTCTTCTGGAAACAAGATGTATCAGAGCAATTAATTTGTTTAGCTGCCTTTCAGTGTTGCAGTTGTTTTTAATTTTATTTACATCATTGTAGTTTTTATGTATGTGCTTTTCCTGATTGTGTCCTGTCCCCAACATCCCTACAATAGTTTAATTGAATATTTCCATGATTTTTCTGAGTTCTTAATATATTTTTTTAAAAATTTATGGCATAATATATATATATTTAAATTTAATGGCACAATATTATTTGTTATACAAATATGCCATAATTTGTTTAGTGACTAAACTTGAATAATTTCTCAATTGATAAGTATGTTTCCTTTCTAGTTTGCTAACAAATAAAACTTCTACTATAACAAAAAAAGAAGAAACTATTTTAATTTTTGAGGAAGGCTTGTTCTGCTATTTTCAAACAAATAAATATATTTTATACTTTTATTATTTCAAAAGTTCTTTTATATTATTAGAAAATTTGTTAACATCATAGTAATTTTCTACAACTTTATTATATCATTATGATTGAGAAATACTTTGTAATCATAAGAAGTTAAAACCACTAGAAATGCAATAAACTAGTATATAGTCTTCTTTTTTTAAGAAATTACCTTTTTTTAATTTTGTTTTTATAGCTCTTTATTTATAAAACATATACATGGGTAATTTTTAACATTGAACTTTGCAAAACCTCTGTTCCAATTTCCCCGTCTCCCCCCCTCCCCTAAATGGCAGGTAGTCCAATATATGTTAAATATTTTTAAATATATATTAAATCCCATATATGTTGTATTTTCTTTCTAATCTATTCTCCATGCCACCACTTGAGTTATCTTCATTAGGATACTATTTAGATCACATTACTCCTCTATTTGGAAACCTTCATTGGCTCCTTACCACTTACTGAATGACACATAACTCCTAATGTGGGCAGTCAAGGCCTTGAAATTTCCCTTTTTAAATTGCTAAATAATGGTGAAACTATTCTGTATTACTCATTTTTATATTTTTAATGTTCTAGAAAAAAATTGAACTACTTTTCATCTCTGCTTTTATCCTGTCATTTTTCCATCATTCATACTATTTCTTATACCTGTAATAGAATTTCCCATCTTTGCTTGTATTTATGATATATTTATGAAAGAGATTCACTCATCTCTTTCTTTTCCTTTGTGACCCAACTTAATTGTCAATTCCTCCACCATTCTTCCAGGGAAAAATCTGTTTTTCCTTCCTGTATGTCTTTCCTCATATCATCCTAAACTGCCCTTTTATACATAATACTTCTAGTTCTTTGTTTGTTTGTTTGCTTGTTTGTTTGTTTGTTTTAATTAAGTGCTTCTGGGACATGAAAAGAGTATATGTTATATGAATCAAAATAGAACCTCTTAGACAATGAAAACGATCATGATAATAAGTACCACAAGAGTAGGGATGTATGTGGTAAGATGAATACATACCCTTGGGCAAGAAATTTGTAGGAGAAGTTGTGGTACACACTGTGGAGTGAAGATGGGAGAAAGATGTCTTTGGGAAGTGCAACCACTGCCAAATTCCAAAAACTGAGGCAAGGGGAGAAAGTGAGAGTTTCTACATTTCACTTTTGCTTTCTACCTTAAACCTCCAAGCCTTCTTAAACAGTATACCCAATTGAGTACCAGTGGAGAGGTTTTCCACTGGATATGGCATTTTGGAATTTGTTTTTATTTTTTACTTTACCTTGGTTTGGGGAATTTAGATCACATTCTGGTCCTTCCTACTCAATTCCTTTTAAGCATTATTTCTTGCATTATAGATGTGTGAATTGAAAATATCTTTACTATAAAACTGTATCTTACTTATCTTTCTGAAATTTAAATTTTATGCTTTAAATTAATTTGGTTTTACCCTTTACAACTTGTTAGGCAATGAATTTAGCTCAAAATTGGGCATTTTAAAAGAAAAATAATTGTATTGAAATTTCTTTTGCATTTGTTAGATTTTTAAATTTTACACTACAAGTTTCTTTTCAAGATTATATGTTTTTCTTATTTTACTAGTTTTTCTTAATGAATTAAGAGCTGGATTTTGTTTCAAATATTGTTTTAATTTATGACTTTTATTACTAATTTTTTTCTTTTTTATATATGTGCCATCACTATATCCAATCATTTTACTTCCTATATTACATGTTTATACAAATGCCTGTTAATTAATTGTTCTATTGTGCACTCTTATTGAACAGTTTAATTCAAGGGCAAGTGCAAAGCTACTTATACTTATTGCTTATGGTTTGATTATGGCTGCCAATTCATTGCTGTCAATGTCTTGCTTTGCTTACTTTTTGATCCCTTAGTGAAATATATTTTGATGACTGGTCAGATATAGGTATAATACACTTTTTATAGCTTTTTATTTATGAAACATATGTATGGGTAATTTTTCATTATTGACCCTTGCAAAACCTTCTGTTTCAACTTTTCCCCTCCTTCCTCCAACCCTCTCCCCTAGATGGTAGGCAGTCCAATACATGTTAAATATGTTAAAGTATATATTAAATACAATATATGTATACATATTTATACATATCTTACTGCACAATAAAAATCAGATTTAGAAAGAATATAAAAATAACCTGAGAAGGAAAATAAAAATGCAAGCAAACAATAACATATAGAGTGGGAATGCTATGTCGTGGTCCACACTGATTTCCCATAGTTCTTTCACTGGGTATAGATGGTTCTCTTCATTACTTAACAATTGAAACTGATTTGGGCCATCTCATTATTGAAGATAGCCATGGCAATCAGAATTAATCATCATATAAAATTGTTGAAGTATATAATGATCTCCTAGTTCTGCTCATTTCACTTAGCATCAATTCATGTAAGTCTCTCCAGCCTCTCTGAAATCATCCTGCTGGTCATTTCTTACTAAACAATAATATTCCATAATATCCATATACTACAATTTATTCAGCCATTCTCCAATTGATAGGCATCCATTCAATTTCCAGTTTCTAGCCACTACAAAAAGGATGCCACAATTTTTTTGCACATACAGGTCCCTATCCCTTTTTTAAGATCTCTTTGGGGTATAAGCCCAGGAGTAACTTTGCTGGATCAAAGGGCATACACAGTTTGATAACTTTTTGAAGATAGTTCCAAATGGCTCTTCAGAATGGTTGGATCCACTCACAGTTCCACCAAAATATATCAGTGTCCCAGTCTTCTCACATCTCCTGTCGTCTTTTCCTGTCATCTTAACCAATCTGAGAGGTGTGTAGTGGTATCTCAGCGTTCTCTTAATTTGCATTTCTCTGCTCAATAATGATTCGGAGAATCTTTTCATATGACTATAAATTTCAATTCCTTCATCTGAAAATTGTCTATTCATATCCTTTGACCATTTATCAATTGGAGAACTATTTGCTTTCTTATATATTAGAGTCAATTCTCTATATGTTTTGGAAATGAGGCCTTTATCAGAACCTTTGAATATAAAAATGTTTTCCCAGTTTATTGCTTCCCTTCTAATCTTATCTGCATTAGTTTTGTTTGTAGAAAAACTTTTTAACTTGATATAATCAAAATTTTCGATTTTGTGATCAATAATCATCTCTAGTTCTTCTTTGGTCACAAATCCCTTTCTCCTCCACAGGTCTGAGAGGTAAACTGTCCTATGTTCTTCTAATTTATTTATAATCTCATTCTTTATGTCTAGGTCATGAACCCATTTTGATCTTATCTTGGTGTATGGTGTTTAATGTGTGTCAGTGCCTAGTTTCTGCCATACTAATTTCCAATTTTCCTTGCAATTTTTGTCAAATAGTGAATTCTTATCCCAAAAGCTGCAGTCTTTGGGTTTGTCAAACACAAGATTGCTATAGTTATTGACGATTATGTTCTGTGAACCTAATCTATTCCCCTGATAAACTAGTTTATTTCTTAGCCAATACCAAATGGTTTTGGTGACCAGTGCTTTATAATATGCTTTTGGATCTGGTACAGCTAGGCCATTTTCATTTAATTTATTTTTCATTCATTCCCTTGAAATTCTTGACCTTTTGTTCTTCCAGATGAATTTTGTTGTTATTTTTTCTAGCTCATTAAAATAGTTTCTGGGAGTCTAATTTGTATACCACTAAATAAATCAGTTTGTTTAGGTTGTATTGTCATCTTTGTTATATTTGCTCGACCTATCCAAGAGGACTTAACATTTATCCTGTTGGTTAGATCTGACTTTATTTGTGTGGAAAGTGTTTTGTACTTCTGTTAATATAATTCCTGACTTTCCCTTGGCAGATAGATTCCCAAATATTTTGTTCTATAGACAGTTATTTTAAATGGAATTTCTCTTTGTATCTCTTGCTGTTGGATTTTGTTAGTGATGTATAAAAATGATGATGATTTATGTGGATTTACTTTGTATCCTGCAACTTTGTTAAAGATGTGGATTATTTCTAATAGCTTTTTATTAGAGTTTCTGGGGTTCTCTAAGTATTCCATCATATCATCTGCAAAGAGAGATAATTTGGTTTCCTCATTATCTACTTTAATTCTGTTGATCTCTTTTTCATCTTATTGTCAAAGCTAGCATTTCTAATACAATAATGAATAGTAATGGTGATAGTGGGCAACCTTGTTTTACTCCTGATTTTACTGAAATGGATCCAGTTTATCCCCATTACATTTGATGCTTACTGATGGTTTTAAAAAGATGCTACTATTTTAGAGAGAAGTCTATTTATTTTTATACCCTCTAGTGTTTTTAATAGGAATGGGTATTGGGTTTTATCAAATGCTTTTTGTGCATCTATTGGGATGATCATATATTTTTGTTAATTTGGTTATGGATATAGTCAATTATGCTAATAGTTTTCCTAACATTGAACCAGCCTTGCATTCCTGATACAAATCCTACTTGGTCATGGTGTGTTATCCTGGAGATGATGTCTGTAATCTTTTTTGCTAATATTTTATTTAAGATTTTTGCATCAATATTCATTAAGGAGATTGGTCTATAATTTTCTTTTTCTGTTTGTCCTATCTGGTTTAGGTATCAGTACCATGTCTATGTCATACAAGGAATTTGATAGAATTACTTCATTCCCTATTTTTTCAAATAGTTTATATAGCATTGTAGTTAAGTGTTCTTTAAATTTTTGGTAGAATTCACATGTAAATCTCTCTGGTTCTGGGGATTTTTTTTCTTAGGGAGTTGATTAATAGCTTTGTTCTCTTTCTTTTTCTTTCTTTTTTTTCCAGAAATCATGAATATATTCACTTCTTTTCTACTTTCTTTTTTTTTTATTATAGCTTTTTATTGACAGAACATATGCATGGGTGATTTTTCAACATTATCCCTTGCAATCACTTCTGTTCCAATTTTTCCCTTCCTTCCCTCCACCCCTTCCCCTAGATGGCAGGCAGTCTCATACATGTTAAACATGTTAAACTATATCTTAAATACAATATATATGCACATATTTATAGAGTTCTCTTGTTGTACAAGAAAAATCAGATTTAGAAAGGTAAAAATAACCTGGGAAGGAAAACAAAAATGCAAACAGTTCACATTCATTTCCCAGTGTTCTTTCTTTGGATGTAGCTGGTTCTGTTCATCACTGATCAATTAGAACTGAATTGGATCTTCTCATTGGTGAAAATATCCACTTCCATCAGAATTGATATATAGTATTGTTGCTGAAGTGTATAATGATCTCCTGGTTCTGCTCATTTCACTTAGCATCAGTTCATGTGAATTTCTCCAAGACTCTCTGTATTCATCCAGTTGGTCATTTCTTACAGAAAAATAATATCCCATAACATTTATATACCACAATTTACCCAACCTTTCTCAACTGATGAGCATCCATTCAGTTTCCAGTTTCTAGCCACTACAAAAAAGGCTGCCCTAAATATTTTTGCACATACACGTCCCCTTCCCTTCTTTAATATCTCTTTGGGATATAAGTCCAGTAGTAACACTGCTAGATCAAAGGGTATGCACAGTTTGATTACTTTTTGAGCCTAGTTGGAAATTGCTCTCCAGAATGGTTGGATACATTCACAACCCACCAATAATGGATAAGTGTCCCAGTTTTCCCGCATCCCCTCCAACATTCATCATTATCTTTTCCTCTCATCTTAGCCAATCTTATACGTATATAGTGGTATCTCAGACTTTTCTTAATTTGCATTTCTCTGATCAATAGTTATTTGGAACAACCTTTCATATGAGTAGAAATAATTTGAATTTCATCATCTGAAAATTGTCTTCATATCTTTGACCATTTATCAACTGGAGAATGACTTGATTTCTTACAAATTAGAGTCAATTATCTATATATTTTGGAAATGAAGCCTTTATTATAACCTTTAACTGTAAAAATGTTTTCCTAATTCATTGCTTCCCTTCTAATCTTGTTCTGCATTAGTTTTGTTTGTACAAAAGCTTTTTAACTTGATATAATCAAAATTTTCTATTTTGTGATCAATAATAATCTCTAGTTCTTCATTGGTCACAAATTCCTTCCTCTTCCACAAGTCTGAGAGGTAAACTATCCTTTGTTCTTCTAATTTATTTATAATCTTGTTCTTTATGTTTAAATTATGAACCCATTTTGATTTTATCTTGGTGTATGGTGTTAAATGTGGGTCAATGCTTAGTTTCTGCCATGTTAATTTCCAGTTTTCCCAGCAGTTTTTGTCAAATAGTGAATTCTTATTCCAAAAGATGGGATCTTTGGTTTTGTTAAAAACTAGATGGCTGTAATTATTGACTTTATTTCTTTTTCTAAAATGGGACCATTTAAATAATTTATTTCCTCTTCTGTTAATATGAGCAATCTATATTTCTGTAGGTATTCCTCCATTTTACATTGACTGTCAAAATTATTGGCATTAAGTTGGGCAAAGTAATTCCAGATAATTTCTCTAGTCTCCTCTGTATTGGTGGATAGTTCTCCCTTTTCATTTTTGAGATTAACCATTTGATTTTCCTTTCCTTTTTTCCAAATTAACTAAAGATTTATCTATTTGTTGGATTTTTTCATAAAACCAACTCTTAGATCTATTTACTAATTCAATAGTATTTTTATTTTCAATTTGATTGATCTCTCCTTTTATTTTGAGAATTTCAAGTTTAGTATTTGACGGGGAGGGGGGTAATTTGTTCTTTTTTTTACCTTTTTTTAGCTGTAAACCCAATATATTGATCTTCTCTTTCTCTATTTTATGCAAGTAAGCATATAGAGATATAAAATTTCATCTTATTCCTGCTTTGGCTGCATCCCACAAATTTTGGTATGTTGTCTCATTATTGTCATTCACTTTGATGAAATTATTGATTGTGTCTGATTTGCTGTTTCACGCATTCATTCTTTAGGATGAGATTATTTAGTTTCCAATTACTTTTTAATTATTTTCCTCTGGCTTTTTTTTGAATGTAGTTTTTTATTGCATTTTGGTCTCAGGTGCATTTACTATTTCTTTCTTTCTGTATTTGAATTTAAGGTCTTTATGTCCTAATATGTGGTCAATTTTTGTATAGGTTCCATGAACTGCTGAGAAGAAAGTATACTACTTTCTGTCTCCATTCAGTTTTCTCCAAAGATCTATCATACCTAACTTTTCTAGTGTTCTACTTACCTCTTTAACTTCTTTCTTATTTGTTTTGGGGTTTGATTTATCTAGTTCTGAAAGTGCAAGGTTGAGATCTCCCACTATTATAATTTTGCTGTCTATTTTTTCTTGCAGTTCTCTTAATTTCTCCTTTAGGAAGTTAGATGCTATACCACTTGGTGCATATATCTTTTGTATTGGTACTGCTTCAATATCTATGGTACCCTTTAGCAAGATATAGTCTCCTTCCTTATTGTTTTTAATTAGATCAATTTTTGCTTTTGCTTGATCTGAAATCTGGATGGCTACCCCTGCTTTTTTAATTGCAATTAAGGCATAGTAGAATATGCTCCCACCTTCACCTTTACTCTGTATGTCTCATCTGGTTTCAAATGTGTTTCCTTTAAACAGGATATTGTAGGATTCTGGTTTTAATCCAGTCTGCTATCCACCTCTACTTTATGAGGGAGTTCACCCCATTCACATTGGTTAAGACTACTAATGCTGTATTTCCTGCCATCTTAATATCCCCAGATCATGCTTTTCTCTTTCCTTTCCCCCTTATTGCTCTCCCCAGTATTAAAACTGTGAGCACTCAGTCCTCTTTCTTAAAGTCCCTCCCTCTTTCTTAAAACTTTCCCATACTACTTCTATATCCCCTTCTATTTAGCATGATCCTTCCCTTTTTGCTTTTCCCCTCCCACTTCTCAATGATTTAAGAGAAGCTTCTCTGTAAACTAAATATGTCTAATATTTCCTTTTTGAGCCAAATATGATGAGAGTAAAATTAACACAAAATTCACCTTCCCTTCTCTCCCTCAATTATAATTTGTTTTCTTTGCCTTTTCCTGAGATGTAATTTCCCTCATTTTACCTTCACTTTCCACTTTTTTTTTCTGTTACAATCCTCTTTCCATCGCTGGTTTCTTTTTTATATTACGATAGTAAAATTAAATTATACATGTACTGTTATGTATACCCACAACAGAAATATAGTTCTCAAGAGTTATTTTTACCTTTTTATACTTGTCTTGAGTCCTATATTTGGAGATTAAATTTTTTGTTAGGTCTGTTTTTTTTTTCATCAGAAATAAATGGAATTTACTTATTTCATTGAATTTCTATCTTCTTCCCTTGAAGAAAATGCTGTTTACCTGGGTAGTTAATTCTTGGCTGCATTCCAAGCTCCTTTACCTTTCTGAATATCAGATTCCAAGCCCTTCTATCCTTTAAGATGAATGATGCTAGATCCTGAATTATCCTTATTGTGGCTCCTTGTTATTTGAATTGCTTTTTTCTGGCTGCTTGTAATATTTTTTCCTTGGTCTGATTCCTTGGAGTTTTAATTTTGGGGTCTCTTTCAGTAGGTGATTGATGAATTCCTTCAATAGCTATTTTGACTTCTGATTCTATGCCATCTGGGTAGTTCTCTTTGCTGATTTCCTGAAAAATAGTGTGTAGGCTCTTTTTTTCGTCATGATTTTCAGGGAGTCCAATAATCCTTATATTACCTCTGCTAGATCTATTTTCCAGGTATATTGTAGGTATTTAACATTTTTTCCCTATTTTTTAATTTTTTTGGTTTTGCTCGACTGATTCTTGATGTCATCTTGAGTCATCTAATTTTAATGAATTATTTTCTTCATTTACTTTTTTATTTCTTTTTCTATTTGTCCAATTGTGTTTTTAAATGAGCTGTTTTGTTCTGTGGAGTTTTTTTTTTTTTCATTTCACCAATTTTTTAAGGAGTTATTTTCTTTTTCTAATTCACAAATTTTGTTTTCCTAGGTGTTATTTGCCTTTTCCAGTTCACAAATTCTGTTTTTCAGGGAGTTGCTTTCTTTTTCCATTTTATCTTTTAGTGAGTTTTATGCCTTATCCAGACCTTCTTGCAAAGCTTCCCTTTAGTTTCCCTTTTTAATTTCTTGTATGAGAGCCTGGGGTGGTACAGACGAGATCATATCCCCCCCACCTTGGGGTTTCATCTAGAGACAATCTGTTTTTAGTCTCCTTAGGGTTTGAAATCTGGTATTTCACTATAAAAGCTATCTATAGTTAGTCTGCTTTGCCTTGTTACTCATTTTAATTAATAATAAAAAAAAGAAGTTGTGGTTTTCTTCTGGGGCAATGAGGGCTTTCCAAGCTTTTTCTACAGACAACAGGAAGTGGCAGTGAAGTAGCAGTGGGACAGCACTGGCTGGGGTCTGGGTACAAGATTGGTGTGACCAAGTCCTGGAAGACTCTGGGGTTCACTCTTTACCGTCTGTTTTTATGAAAGAAGTTTTATTACTTCTCTGCTGTCTACTGGCTTGCTGCCAGGAAAGAGTAGTGATCACTAAGGTAGAGTCTTCCCCGCAGTTTTTCCTCCCACAGAGACCAGCTCCTTCCCATTCTGCTCAGTATGACCTTACCTCTGTGCTCTGCCTCCTTGCCTACCAGAGCCTGTGCCTGACCTGGCCTCCTCCCATATCTGTGCATGACTAAAACATACCTTTTCTGGCCATCTTTGCTGTTATCTTCTGTTGGTAATGTATTGTATTCCCAATATTCATTGGTTCTGACAGTCTAGCACTAATTCAGAGGTTGAACTTCATAAATAATTTGAGGGTAGCAGGGGAGCTCAGAATGAAGTGTGTCTTCTCTGCTATCTTAGTTCCACCCCCCATACTACATTTTTGAAAGGAAGAGTATGATACTTGAGAAAAAGTCACTCTGGAAGGTAATATTCATAAAGAATTACTGATATTTAGTAAAATGGTATGGAGAATAAAAACATTATAAAAGAGTTGAATAACTTCTAATGTTGTGAGGTTAAGAGAATTCACTGTGTAATCTATTAATGACCAGTTGACTACTGAAATCTGTGTAATGCAATTCAAGAGGGAAAAGTACCCCCCCAGTTGACTTGTGGATCATGTAACTTCAATAAATGTTAATGATGACATAACATAGCAGAGTAGTTCAAGCTTGGGATTGCATTTGGGATTAGCAAAATCAGAAGTTATTTCAGAGTAAAACTGTATCAAATTCTTTCTAATAAATGTGAAAGATTTAAAAACATCTAAGATAAAAAGACATCCTGTCTCATAGCAGGAATGGTAGGGAAAAGATTTCCTTTTTTTTCCTTTCCTCAAAATTGAAGGGGAGGAGACCCTGAGAAGAAATCATTAAAGAATCTAATGGTTCTATATATTTGAATTAGGTTCTAAAAAACATAGTTTAAAACTGGATACAAGTTGTTGTTGATGTTTTATCCTTCTCTGCTTGGTCTATAATAATCCAGGAATACCTTCATTAGCCATCTAACCAAGGGGAGAAAGTGGTGTTTGGTCTTTTCATTTTGGAAATAGAAGAGGTTTGGGCCTGTAGATGAGGGAATAGCTTCTAATGACAAAGTAGCTTCTTCAGAACTAGAGGAAAATGAAAATTCATTTAACTTTTTGTCTTACAAGATTAGAAGGGAAGCAATAAACTGGGAAAATATTTTTACAGTCAAAGGTTCTGATAAAGGTCTCATTTCCAAATATACAGAGAGAATTAACTCTAATTCATAAAAAATCAAGCCATTCTCCAATTGAAAAATCGTCAAAGGATATGAACAGACAATTTTCAGATGAAGAAACTGAAACTATTTCTAGTCATATGAAAAGATGCTCCAAGTCATTATTAATCAGAGAAATGCAAATTAATACAACTCTAAGATACCACTACACACCTGTCAGATTGGCTAAGATGACAGGAAAAAATAATGATGATTGTTGGAGGGGATGTGGGAAAACTGGGACATTGATACATTGTTGGTGGAGTTGTGAACGAATCCAACCATTCTGGAGAGTAGTTTGGAACTATGCTCAAAAAGTTATCAAACTGTGCATACCCTTTGATCCAGCAGTGTTACTACTGGGCTTATATCCCAAAGAGATTATAAAGAAGGGAAAGGGACCTGTATGTGCACGAATGTTTGTGGCAGCCCTTTTTGTAGTGGCTAGAAACTGGAAACTGAATGCATGCCCATCAGTTGGAGAATGGCTGAATAAATTGTGGTATATGAATATTATGGAATATTATTGTTCTTTAAGAAATGACCAACAGGATGATTTCAGAAAGGCCTGGAGAGACTTACACGAACTGATGCTGAGTGAAATGAGCAGGACCAGGAGATCATTATATACTTCAACAACAATACTATATGATGACCAGTTCTGATGGACTTGGCCATCCTCAGCAATGAGATCAACCAAATCATTTCCAATGGAGCAGTAATGAACTGAACCAGCTATGCCCAGAGAAAAAACTCTGGGAGATGTCTAAAAACCATTACATTGAATTCCCAAACCCTATATTTATGCCCACCTGCATTTTTGATTTCCTTCACAAGCTAATTGTACAATATTTCAGAGTCTGATTCTTTTTGTACAGCAAAATAACGGTTTGGTCATGTATACTTATTGTGTATCTAATTTATATTTTAATATATTTAACATCTACTGATCATCCTGCCATCTGGGGGAGGGGATGGGGGGTAAGAGGTGAAAAATTGGAACAAGAGGTTTGGCAATTGTCAATGCTGTAAAGTTACCCATGCATATAACCTGTAAATAAAAGGCTATTAAATAAAAAAAATAAAATAAAAAGAGAAAACAAGGGAAAAAAAACTTTTTGTCTTAAATCTGCAGACCCTACCTAATAACACCATTTATTGGCTATATTTAAATTGTAGTTATGTGAAAACAAGGTCTGTTTTTATTTATCCTTGTAGTATTAATACTTTGCCTAATGCTTTACAAATAGCATTTAAAAAAATTTAATCCAGTCATAAATGTGAAACTATAATAAATCATTCCGTGACCATGAAATATAACAGAATAAATTTCTTTCTTGTGTAATTCCTGGCTGCTAGGACTGAAAAAAGCAGATTTTTGTCTCAAGTGTTTCTACAAAAAATAGTTTAACTGTGAGTGGTGATGGAAGGTTAAAACTATTAATTATTGCAATTAATATGTCATGCATGCTTTTAAAGGTTGAGGAGAGAGACTTGTTTCTAGACTAATAAGCCAACTGTAAATACAGAGATGTAGAACTGAGCATTACTTCTACATTGGAGCCTCAGGTTATATGTGAAATACATTCCTTTTAAGTCATGTTGACAATCTTTAGTTATTGAGCTCTACTTTACATTTACACCAATATGAGAGCTACAGACTTGATAAGCCAAAGTGTTGTTTGATTATTAGACAGTTATACATTAGGGAACCAGTAATTTATGTCTGCATTTCTATTACATTAGCTTTTTGTTACAAATAGGAAATTTGAATGCTGTCTTTGTGGTAAGAAGACTTGGCTTCTTTCTAATCCTAACTTCACTCCTTCTTAGGTTTATAATCTTGACAAGTCCCTTAAATTGTCTGAATCTCCATTTCTGCAGCTCTAAGATATAATATTTGTATCATGCCACAATATTAAAGGCCAATGCCTTTTACATAATATACTATTATTACATAAAATACTATTACATAATATGTAGAATTTCTTTAAAAGTGTGACAAAAAGCATGTGAAAAACCACTTTTCTATCTATTCTTCTATCTCTATGCTTCCCACACTAACCCTGTGAGAGTATAAATCAATTAACTGTCTTTTCTGTTCATCACCTGATTTCCTTAAATTTTCTGATTTTGATAATAAAGTTGTGAAAGAGTTGAGTATGAATATAATGGAGAATCTGCATTGTTGTTATTATTCAATCATCCCCATTTCTTCATGATCCCATTTGAAATTTTCTTAACAAAGATACTTGAATGGTTTGCCATTTCTATTCTTTATAGAGATAAGGGAAACTGAAGTAAACAGGATTAAGTGACTCGTACAGATCACATAGTTAGCAAGTGTGAGTTTCCCTGACTCCAGACTTCACATAGTATCCTTTATGCCACCTAGCTGCCTCATATTTCTATCACTACCAAGTTATTTCAAACAAAATGAATATTTTCCTGCTTGTCCATCTAGA
>NC_045426.1:530747817-530750317 GCF_902635505.1 Sarcophilus harrisii | reverse complement strand
TTAACACTGTAAAGAGGAAATACAATAACAACCATAACCATATCAAGTAAAAATGAACATTTTGTAATGAACAAAGTAATACCTGAAAAAAGGAGATGAGAAAATCTTTTTTTTTTTCCCCTCTCTTATAAAAGTGTGAGATTCTGTGTGCCAGGTGATTCTATTAGGTTTATTGAAATACTTTTGTTATCCCTTTTTGGGGAAATTTTTTGTTATATTTTGTTACACATTCATTTGCTGAAGAGAATACAATTGAGGATTATATACTAAAATAAAGGTGGTATAAAAATAATTTTTAAATTCTTTTAGGAAAAAAACCTCAGAACTATCCTCATACCATAATGAGTCTTTGGAGTCTTTAATGGAAAGGGGATACATATATACATGTATGCAAGAATGCACAGGTAAACATATATCATAAATATACATATACACATGCATAAGTATGAATAAATATATATTTATAATATGAATTTCTTTTCTATTTACCCTTCACTCTTGAATTGTCCCTTGATAATTGCACCAAGAATATTTTCTCTAATTTCTAAGTGTCACTTGGATTAGAAAACTCTGAAACAATGAATGGCTCTCAAATGCTGAATTAGAAAACCTTGATTTGATTCCTAGATCTATTATTTACAAATGGTGTGTCTTTGGGCAAATTCTTTAACATCTTTGTACCAATTTTTTTTTTAATGAATGAATCGAACCAGATGATCTAGTTAAACTTTTAAAATTAGCAGTCTTGCATTGGCAACAAATATGTTAGACAGTTTGAATATGTTAATGACTTTTAATACAAATAGGTGACATTTATTTACTGCCTTATGGTTTATAGCCTGCTATACCTATATTTCCTTATTTGATCACTGTAACTCTGTGAGTCAGTCATACGCTTAAGACATTTACAAATAAAAGTACATCAAATTAATGCAGAAATATAAAAAAAAAAGTAGCTACGGAAGGATACTAGTCATGTTATAGTTAGTTAAGCACTATTCATTTTGAAATTCAAATTTTAGGGAAATTCTCAGAATTATTTTTACTGATATACAAACAGAGGCAAAAGAAAGATTTCTAGGTAAATAGTCAGATGTGAATACACAGACTTACTTTGATATAAAATTGGAGCTGTGGTCTTATCAAACTATGGGGTCAATCTTCAGTAGTTCAGATCACAATCATGAATTGCCTTTTTATCTTGTGAGACTCTTACTCATGTACTACAAACTCCTATAGTGGTTCTCCCACATGGACAGGCATTTTCAAAATTCACACATTTAGAGCTTGAATGTAACTCAAAAATCAATTAATTCAACTTTTTCATTTTTCAGATGAGGAAAGAGAAGCCCCAAAACATTATGGGAACTGACCACAGACAAATAGAAATCAATTCCAGAATTTACAAATAGACATTTATTTAGTTAAGTCATTTATTTGGTGCAACTAAGATATTTTCCTTCATTCTGTCCCCTTGTCCTTTCAACCTATAAGACACAGGTTGTAAATATAGGATATATTCCAGTAAATTGATTTGGTGGAATGCCGTGCATATAATAAGATCTTAATGAATTTTTATTATAGTGAAATTAACTGAGTCATGAACTGGGGCATATATAAATAATCTTAACCAAGCTCTGTCATCTGAAACTATGGCTTGGCCTCTAGAAGTAGAATGATTGTTAGACATTTTTTGATGAGATGAGACTGAAAAGTATTTGGATATTTTTAGTTTTATTCATAAAGGGAAGAAGAAAATTTATTAAAACAGTTTTCTTTTGATCAGAATCCAATATCTCATTTTAAGCTGAATTTGTTACCATTAAGTTACAATTTCCAATCTATTTGCCAAAAATCTCAATATTCTTTCCAATACTTTTTTTCACTATAGAAATATATACCTGTCCTCTGAGATCATTTCCAGTTTATATCATTTACACAAATTGCATGTTGTCACTCATTAGATTGTGAGTTCCTTGCAAGTAAGTACAAGTAAGAGCTTTTGTCTTTCTTTATATCCTTGATGTTTAGTCGGACTCATAGATGCTTAGTAAATGTTTGTTGACTTGATTCATTGACATAACATGTTCCTTAATGGATTTTCCTGGATGATTTATATATATAATTTGAATTATACATATATATGTATATAATTTGAATTATGAATTATAGGCACCAGATTGATTATTTATATGCTATTGTCATCTTTGTTTATTGTTTTTTTCAAAGCACAGGAATAACATATCTTCTTTGTAAATATACTTTATTTGTATATCACATTTTTTTACATAAGTGAAAATTTGTGTAATTCTTGCTTATTTTTTTAAGCACATAAAAGTTTAAGGTAGAACACAATTGTAATAGAACAATTCTTTCCATTCAGACAGCAGTTTCTTGCCAGGATTTTTACAACAAAATGATAAGCTGAGATATTCAATAATGTGAGAAGGGACTCTAATGAATTGGAAGTTTTATTAAAAAGGCAAGGGAAGATTTTACA